>NC_142601.1:70585632-70786660 GCF_041222555.1 Hakea prostrata | reverse complement strand
AATGAATTGTGATGATGAAGAGGAGAACATTGAAGTCTTGAGGGCAACTGGGTGTCTCTGCAACTGAGACAAAATGGCCAAATTATGCTGTCTTCTACTTCAATATTGATTGCCTTATATATGCTGTGGCCAATGCATGCTCTGTTCTCTCTGTTCTTCCCTTCGCATTAGATGCCTTTCGTGGTTGTAAGTAATGCTAGCTTTCCAGATTATGATATATCTTCTTTCTCTTCCCCCAACAAGAAGAATTAGACAAAAGAAATGCAGAGTGTAAATGGTGACGGGTACTGGACTAGAACTTAATGTCAATAAAGTTGAAACAGCCAATAATATGAGAAAATATATAAATCAAAGACATGATATTTTTTTGATCCATTCTTTTTGATCTATGGGAGGAAAAAAAGAAGTTTTTCATTGACTTCTCTCTTCTTGGGGTGGTGTTGTAGAATCTCCCTTTACCTTTTAAATGACATGAAATGAATATGTTCTAGCAGCTACATGTTCATGTCAAGTATCGTCTCCATTTCCATATCCGATCTTTCGTTGATTTGGATTTTTCAGAAGCAAAATTTTCTTTAGTTTTAAAGTCGCTGTTATGTGCGTATATGAAAATGCGTGGATTAGAGAGGATTAGTTGATCCTAGATGAAAAGTGCTAGAACAATACAAGATAACAAATAATATAAAAGAGACAAGAGGATTTGATGATGGAATTCGACCAAATAGGGTCCAAGTCCCAGGAGCTTAGATGAAGCTCAATGCACCATAACAAGTTGTAAATGTATACAAAATACATGTTTCAAGACTCAATTGAACGTAGACCTCATGTCTAAGATCCCAAAACCACAAGAGATCTAATTAAAACTAGCCAAGAACGCTATGGGAACACTTATCACCAAGAGAGAAAGAATGAAACACCAAAAAACCTAATCATAGCTTCTTTGTGATTTTAAATCCCCAAAACATAGCTTCTTGGGTCAGACTCTCTTCACTTTCTACTGTAAAGGAGGAAACTCAAAAGCCATTCAAATGGAAGCTGCTGCAATTCGAGAAGAATGAAGTTAGGTATCTCCCTTAATTTAAAAAAAGTCATTATTGAAAGTGACAATGAAGCTGTTGTCAATCTGATTAACAACACATCAGAGACTCCACCTTGGATGATCAGCCATTACATACATGATGTCTTCAATCTTTCCAATCAGTTTGATGTATTAATTGTGAATCATACACATAGAGAAAGAAGCTTTGTAGCTGATAGATTAGCTTCTTATGTTGCAGCTTCTCAGGCTTCTTCTTTTTCTTTCTCTCCCCCCCTCCCTTTTTGTTCTTTGGCTGTTGCATTTTGATGTAATTGGTACTTTGTATTCCAGGGGCTTTTCTTTTAAATAAATATCAATCACCCAAACATAATGAAATGAGCCAATCTGAGTAACTTAAATAAACCGGTCCAACCCGAATGGGTTTGGCGCTAGTTCAAGATGACTAAGTGAAAATTAATAGTAACCAACAACAGTCGAGCTTAGAAGAAATAAAAGATGGCAATTACCATCTCTCGGACTATCTGTGGATGTGTTTCTAGAACAATAGTAAGTTCAAACTTCCCTATGAAATCTGAGTCCTTATGTTGATGGTGACAACAAAAATCCAGGTGCTTAATTCTACTAAAGTATAATCAATAAAAATAGTGAATTTAATCTTTTCTATTCCAATCCTAATCCAATTCTTAAATGTCATCACCTTTACTTGTTTTTTCCTAAGAAAATAATATTTTTTTTGGTGCAAAGAAAAGAATATCCAAAAAGATATTAAATTGAGCACTAAAATCTTGAAGAAATTCACTCTAATTAGTTTATTTATTTACAGCAGTGCACAACAACACGAGTAAACAATGGAAAACAAAATTACACTGTTGAACCAAATACGGTAAAACTAAGAAGCTTGCTTTGGAGATTTGTTTGTCCAGATGTTGGATAAGAACACGGGAAAGAAGAGGTGGAATTCTATCTCAGACCATATCTCTTCACCTAACGGTTGATGCAACTGTGTGAGCCCAACTTCTAAGAAGATCCTTTTTGACGATTTCGTCACCCGAAGCAGGAAATCTCCAATTCACTAATGGGTTCTCTTCCCTTCTTCGATCAAGACGACCCCAAGCTTCAGAAAGATAAGGTCTTGAAATTACAGATTCATCAATGTTGGTCTCTTTTTCATCAGATTTCTTCCCTAATCTCTGCAAACCAGGAAGGATGGAAACCAAATTTGAATCTTTATCATCTTCAGAGAAAACAAAACCCAGATCCATGAACCCTTTTAACTCTTCAAATTCCAGGTCTGTTAAGCTCTTGCTGCTACCTCTCTTTCTCAAATCCTTCTTCTTCTTGACAGGTCTCTTGACCTTTTCTTGTTCCTTTCTGCTTTCTGCGACTTCTACAACTTCTTTGCCTGAAAGAATCGGTTGGAGCCTTTGTAAGGGGAGAACTGACTTCGGGGAAGGAGAATTTGATGTGAAGCTCGTTTTAAAGTTCAAATCTTCGCTCTGAGAACGAACAAGAATCGTGGGAAGACGAGAGATGCAAGGCTTTCGGCTTGGGGTTTCGCCTGGGATTTCAAGAACAGGGTTCGTTGGAGAAGCTGTGGAAGATTGCTTTTCAATGGAGATTTCATGCCCAAACCAACAAGAGTCGAAAAGCTTTAGCATTTCTTCAGCTTCCAATAATGACGGCTGTGAGAACATACCCATTTCCAGATCGAGATGGAGGAGGAGAAGAGAAGATATGACTTATGAGAATGTTTATGGCCGAAGCTGAGCTCGCAGATGCTTAATAAATAATCGTCGACATGACCGAAATACCCCTGAGTTTGTTATCTTATTACCAAGAAAATGGGAAAATAATAAAAAAGTCATATCTCCTATTTAAATAGAAATTAGTAATTGCAACACGTTTTTCTACCGTATTTAAGTTCAAGAAGAGAACAAAAGAAGTTTAAATAAGATCTTTGCCTTCTTTGGTTCTTACTCGGAGTTGACTCGACCGGGTCATGCATGGTTTCATGTCATAATAACGTTACCAACCATTCCAATCAACGAGGATTCGATTTGTGAATAACTCCAATTAGTTGAAACCTAATTATCAATTGGTCAATAATGCTCTTGAGTAGGGTTAATCGATTGATTAGTGTAGTTGTTAAATTGTGCTCAATTGATTAGAGGGTCTAACTAATAAAATATAAATGATTAGGTTGGGTTGATGATATCAATTGATCTTCTAATATGGTAGCATGTACCTTTGTTCATGTATTTCTACAAAATAGGTATAAATGTTGATCAGTATTGTGCACGTGTGAAAAATAACATATAGTGAAGTATAACAAATAAATTTTTACAAGTGTATTGATCTTATTATTGAATTCTATTGCAGGAGTTCTGCATAAAACACATATTAATGGAATCCCCATCGGTTCAGAAGCTGACGAAGAGTAAAACAATGTTCACGAGTAATCGCTAACGATCATGTATTGGTTTTGAAAAATTACGTTACAAATTAAGAAGTTGCAATGATTTCTATTATGGAGGGAATTTTTTTTTTGAGTGTAAAGCTATAGTTGTACACAATGGACCCACAAAGTTGTTATCAGATGTGACTTGCACCTAACAAGAGGATGGATTGAATGTGAGTAAAATAGATATCTCCACGAGTTATAAGCCTTTCATTGTCTATCATGTCTAGAGGTAGTCGGTAACCCATAGGAATACGTCAAAAGACCCTTGAATCTATATGATATATAATTTTATAGAACAACTTATAGAGATAGTCAGTAATCCATTGGAGTCAAAAGACTCTTGAAACTACCATTCATGTATCAAAAGGAGCCAAGAAATAAGACGACAACCAAGATTAGTGATGGGGCATTTTGTACCATTAAATCCTATTCTAAGAAAAATGAGAAAAAAATGTTTGGGGATTGTTGGTTATTTTTTTTGGGTCAACATTGTTGGTTATTTAGGATCATAGACACATGCTTTGTATATTTATGTTGTTTAAGATGTTTCATTTAGTTTCAGAATGTTTGGTTTTTGTTTGTTTGTATGCATGTGTGTTTCTTTTATTTTATTTTTATTTTTTATAAATCTCACACACTCAAAGATCTTCTATTCTTTCTTTTTATTTATTTATTTATTTTTATATATTTTATTTTGGAACCCAATGTTGTGTTTTTAAGAGAAAACAGGTTGTTTGATTCTAATTCTAATTTTCATGCGCTTACATAAGAAAATGTTTCTAGCGTGCCTAGATGTACTATTGTTTCTAAGAGGCATGCACGTACTATTGTTTCTAAGAAGCATGCACTTAACATTGTTTCTAATAGACATGTGCTTGAAATTGCATTTAGTCAATCTACACTTGAGAAATATATCTTATAGGCCTTTGCACCGAAGATTATGCATAAAATTAAACCATACGATCATGATGTCATGAGAATTTCGTATAATGGGTTGCCATTTTAAATTGTATATCATGTACTTATCATTAGTTTTATTTTTAATATTCGATGAAATTTATCATGAGTGCTTTTATTAATAGATAATATCACGAATTACTCAACAAAAAAACATCATAAATTAGAAAGAAGTTTATATGATATTCAATATATATATATATATATATATATATATATATATATGCCTTACCTTAATTTACAAGTGTTGATGTCATTTCTTTTATTGTATTTGTATGCTTTTCTTTGCCACTCGTTATAAAATGTAAAAATAAGTAAATAAATTTAATGTCATAGTCACTTATTTTCTTTTTTAGTCTATAAATACTTTCGAGTATAAAGGCACTTTTCATGCAAAATTTAACTTACAATTTATTCACTAAGAGGTGTTGGTCTTACCAATCAATTAATTCTGTGATAACTTAAAAAAAAAAAATAAATAAATCAAGCAATCCTGTGATGGTACTTAGCTCAAAAATATTGCTAAGGATGTTTTGCAATGCGTCTCATGATAAACAATTAAGAACATTACCAAAAGAAAGTAGAAAATATGTGAAAAATAAATATAAAAACACTTAAATTGTTTAACAAGATTTGAAGTTTAAGTTATCTATGGCAACTATTATGGTCACACGATATATTTTATGAAAATAAATTTATACATTATCCATAACATTCTCACTTATACAGACCTTGACTGCTGCAAATTCAGTCTTATACGCCCTATAGATATAGATGAGTAAAAGAAAGCACCCCGCTTTTTTTGTTGTTGTCTGTCGAACCCCTTTGCGTTTGTATGAATCTTTGACCGCGCGGTGTAGACAAACTTAGCTTCTCTAACTCAACTTGTTCAAACGACATTGAGCAAAACCCACAATAATACTTGCGTAATTTTTAATTATAAATATTTCAAACTTAGAAAATACAATTACAACTACATTCACTAAGAACAAACAATGCTTTCAAATCTCAAATAAGGCACTGGAGAAGTCAATTCAAGCATCTAAAGTGGAAAAAGGACAATATATTGTTTTCATCACACGGTTAAATGTAGCTACTAAGTCTATAACCCTACACATTAGGCTCCATGAGAAGGGTTGCTTATGTCTGTTTCATTCATAATAAGAACAAAAAAAAATGTTATTTTCACTTTAATACGTCTTTGACTCTTTTAACGTGGAATCAAGTCGGCAAGTAAATTTTCTTTCCATGGAATGTAATTCTCTTATGTTTAGGAGGTTGTTTTGGGTATTTTACAACTCTTGAACGAATCTTCTTTACACTCATTATTTGAACGAGAAAAAAGGGCAAGCAGTAAAGTGCGAGTGGGTGTCCACTATGATGCGTTTAAATAGGAGAATCGCATCTTGCCCTATGCGTGAGCTAAAAGACTTATCTCTTTTTTTCCCTCCTTTGGTCCCGTGGATTACATAAAATTCCATATATGTCCCATCTTCTTTTCTAAATTCTCAAGCACCGATAAGTTTTAGATTAGAAGGGTATTTTTGTCAACAAAAGAACAACAGAATATTCTAGTTATAGCCGGCTGCCGGAAGTTTCTGACCCTGACCGCATTAATATCTTATCCTTATCTTCACGTTTATGCTTTTTTTTTTTTTTTTTTCTGAATCTTTATGTTTATAGTTAATTATTGATTAGGGGATCCTATTAAGTATTAATGCCATTATCATATGCTTAAGTAGCTGAAAGTTTGACTTTTTATTATTAGAAAATAGATGACCACAATACTATGATTCATGTCAATAGTTGAAGGATTCCTACCCGTACTTCTACTACTTCTAATGATAATCATAATAAAAGTAATCCTGAGTGAGTTTGGTATTATTTTTATTTGAGATTATGGGTGATGATAAGTAAAAATAACAGTCAACCAGGTCGAACTATGGTCTGTTCGATCACCCCGGTCGCGTTCTAAAAGTAAACCCAGAGGTGCTTTGAGTACAAAGTAACTCAATGGTTATAGGAAGAAACGTGAGCCTGCCAAGTTTGGGATGGACAATCATGCTTCATATGAAAACTATAACTAATTCAAATTGAGGGAGAAAAATATATGATCGGACGGTTTCAAATGAGACTTGTGAATTGATTCAACGGTTGATAAAGAGAGGTAAACCTTATATAAACCAAAGCATAACACAAAGAAAATGTAACTGAATCGTTTCCCGCCATTGCATGTTGCAATTAAGTTTTGTAGCTTGTCAAAGCTTTTTGGTGGTGCTAGCTCTTATTGATTTAACAATCGGAGGAGGCTTCCTGACTGCTAAGTTAGCACACGTTTGACATTTATTTTACAGAACTCTGACAGTTGAACAATTCTCAAATGCATCAATGAGCTTCCTATGTAATTCTAAAGAATTTAATATCAAATGTTACTTTCAATTGATACGTTTGATGGATCCAACTAAATCATTTTACATCTGCTATATGAGATCGGTTGAACCTAGTATCCTCACATTTGACCAAACAAAACGTACGATGTGAAGTGAATTCATTAGTTCTTCCCTTCTCTTTCTTGATTTATTGAACAGTCAAATCTTAATCTTCATTTGCTTTGATGGTTCAAATTGTTGATTCTTTCTCCTTCAATTGTTCTAAATTTGATCCGGTCGACTCAAGTGGCTCAACCGACAATATAAAAAGAGAGAAAATAAGCAAACAAAAAGTATCTCTCGATCGTCTTCATCATGCGCTCCATAGTTGATACTTTGAAATTATTATTCCAATGGAGTAGAAAGTAGAATTATAGTTAACGCAAAAGAACACGTGAAAATGTGGTACTTCACTGTTTGCACACGTGACGTTGACAATCTATATTCTATTTACCTAAAAAATGGGAATCTACGAAGTCTAAACACTCTAATGTCTAATGTATGCGCTGCTTCAGTTTACACTGAAGCGGAAACGGAAAGGATATTTTGGGAAATGAGAAAGAAGAAAAAAAACAGAAATGGATATGACTCTGCAGCTTAATTTTTATCATGTTTTGGGTCCACTTGTATATGTGGATTGAAGAGAGACACCGAGGCACATTTTCCACTTAAAAAAATAAATTCAGGAATGAATTTCTTTAAGGCTACGTTTGGTTGTTAGAAAAGATAATTTATTTTTATATTATTATAGGCAAGCATGTGATTTGCACACTGGGAATGGGAATGGGAGGTCAGTTGACTTGTGCAATTTAAACGAGTTTTTTAGGAGTTTAGAATTTCCATACTGCAAAAGGCAGGAATTAAGACTCATGTCTTCACCATCAGTGTGGTAGATGAGCATTCCAATCATTCACTATATTCTATTGAAGGAAGATTCGCATCTACATGATTCCACATTGGAAGGTTATTTTATTTATTATTTATTATTTTATTATTATATTATTATTATATTATTATTTTTTTGTATGTATAGTGAGGCTGAAAAAAGCTGGTCAACCTAAACAGGTATGGTAAGCAAGTTCGCTTCAAAATACTTATGTTTATTGGTGAAAGGGCCCATTTATGGGCCACAGAGGAGAGGGCCCAGTAGCGGCCATAAGACTATAAGAGAGAGAGAGAAGTTGGGAAAGCCAATGTTGATGATATCATGACTTGGAAATCCGTCCTTGACCCTTTTTTTTTTTTAAGGCATCTGGGCAAGAAATCCATCTAAAGAAGTCTTGTATCACTTCCAGACTTAGATAAACAGTCAACTAGGACAAATGGTTTTCTAATTCTTAGGGTTCCTTTTGGTGATGAGTCTAAATAATACTTTGGACCTTCCAAATTTCAATTTCAAAGAAGGGACTGTTTCAAGATGATAAGGATCAAATTGCATGGAAGCTTCAAGGTTGGAAAAAGTCTCTTCTCTTCCTAGTAGGTAAAGAAGTTCTCTTTAAAGCTTCGGCATTCTTTATGATTTCTTATCCTATTCTCACTTTAGGTTTTAGAAATTCATCCATGCTAGCATGAAGAAGATCTCCATGGGTTTCTTTTCTTTTGGGTGATAATTCTGATAATTATAAAATTAGATAGATTAATTTCTTGAGATAGATTGTGTATATACAAATATAAAAAAACAAATAAAAAAAGGAGGACTTGGATTTATGGACCTTTACTTTCATAATTAATCTCTATAATCTAGAGATGCTTGGAGAAATTTTGAATAATCCAAGTTCACACAATGGGCTGTTATGATGAAGAATTTATATTTCCCAACTTGTGGATTCTTGTAGGCCAAACTAGCTCAAGCTCCCTGATGGAGCTGACCTGGGGAGCCTTTTAGAAGGCAAGGACTCCCTTTTGAATGTATTGATTTAGGGTAGTTGAGCTCTTGAGGTTGACGAAAAGAATTCGATATGTATTAATAATTGAAAATTCTGTTTGTTTAAATTTAAAGCTTGTTCCACTAAATTTTTTTTCTTTTTGAATTTGATGTTGCATCCGCCCAGCTTATGCCTCCCTCCACTACATCTTTAGGACAGTTTTTATATATAGTTCACATGTGGCAAAGCTTTACCCTTGTTCCCATGGAGATTTGAACTCTTCAGTACCATGAGGCACTGGTCTTTTGCTAATTAAGCTAGCCCCTTAGGTTATGTTCCGTTAAAATAATTAATATAATCATGAGAAAGTCTTGGACTTTAACTCAAGGAATCGCACGCATATGGAAAGTTCATCTTCTTAACTTATTTTTCCAGCCGATTCATAAAAAGGAAATATTGAACATCCAATTGGGGTTATATCATCTACATCCTCGAGAAGATAGGATGGTGTGTGGGGGCAATAAATTAGGATCTTACTGTGAAGTTGAAGTACTATTTCTAAAGAACACAAAGATTAATCTTTATTTTTAGGTTGAAAACATATTCATTACCTTAAGAAAAACACTCCAAACCGGCAGGCCTGGAAGATAACAAAGATGGATTTTCAATAAAAATTGGTGGAACACCCCCATCAATATCTAGAAAGCTTAAAACGTCTTGCACCCATGGCAAGAAAATCTACAAAAAGATTGTTCGACCTAGTAATGCATTTAAACACAATACAATGAAAATCAATAACTAATTTAGTGATGCATCCAAAAATTGTTCAGCCCTCAGATTTTTGCAAGACAACGTTAGTTGTGGGTCGATTCAGTAGTCGAGAAGCCACCT
The DNA here is from genome assembly GCF_041222555.1 of Hakea prostrata. Lineage (NCBI taxonomy): Eukaryota > Viridiplantae > Streptophyta > Magnoliopsida > Proteales > Proteaceae > Hakea > Hakea prostrata. The sequence goes on along the minus strand of NC_142601.1, from coordinate 70,777,018 downwards.
CCGAAGGTTAAGTCAGAAGTTGGAACACCACAAAGCTCTAGTTAGTTGCAGAGCTTAATTGAATAATGGAATTGGAGGGAAACGATTCAGATACTTCTGCTTTGAGCGACCCTTTATTTTATATAGGGTTTATCTCTTACTCTTGATCGTTGGATTCTTTTATGATCCTTCTTGGTGGCCATCCGATCGTAGGGTTTTCCCCTTCTTTGAGTTAGTTGTAGTTTTCTTGTATGGCAGAATTGTATATCCTGAATTTAACGGAAACACGCCTCTTTCCATAATTGTCGGGTTTCTTAACCCTTATGCTACTTCATAGTTTGACCCTTGTACTAGTTCCGACTGGGGTCCTTGACCCAACCGTGGTTGAACCCAGTTTTCTATTATTTCATCCTCATCATGAGCCCCTCAAGCCAAGTGATCGGTAAGACACGACCAATTGCTTGGTTTGCCTTTCCTTGAACACTATCCCTTTGATCGGTAATAATGAAGTCCAAATGTCTTACCATTCTCCAAACGTCGCATTTATTGTTCTCGTTTGCGCAACGGTACACCTCCTCGAGCTGCACTTGGTTTCATACCCCGCGCCTCTTGCACCACGTGGCCCTAGGGAACAGGCTCCACCATGATTGCCTTACACTCGAACCATCTTCTTCATCCCACTGTTGCTCTTGGGTTAATCTTATTTGTTGGATCAGGCTTCGAACCATTGTTTGAACTCGACCATTGATATGAATGCAATCTTGTTCGTACACGATCTGCCTTTGGTCTATTTAAACTCATTCACTTCTTAGCTTCAACCTTTACTTCTCCATTATGCGCATTCGTTTGTGCTTGAAGCTTTCAACAAGTGCCTGCGATTTCTAGATTCCCTGCTTCATTCTTCAACTCTCAAACAAGTAAGTTTCCTAGTTCTCTTCTTTTGTTCTTTCTTATGTTCCTCCCTCCTCTCTTTGTTTTGGAGATGAATCTGGAAACCAAGCCAACCCCTCAGTTTCGGTTGAACTGTCGAGCAATAAAAATGAGAGGATCACTGACTGCTGGTTGGCCTCCATTCATTCCGTCCTTAGGGTGTAACCAGGGAATGTCATGGAGGGCAATAATTGCTTCTCCTCCAGCTTCTTGAAAGCAAAAGGCCTCAACGCAGGTTGCTTGAAAGCTCTCGATTGTCCAAGAGGCCCTCCCATGGACCTAGCTTTTTTTTGTTGAACTTGATGATATAGCCTCCTATTTTTCAATTTTCTTCACTTATCTTCTGCGACTCTCGAACTCTGATGAGAGGGTTGATTCTAACCCTCCCAAGAAGTCCTCCTTATATACTTACACCCTGAAGAGTGGTGTCAGATCTCCTTTCTTTTCCCCTCTTTTTTCTACTTTTTTGAATCATTGGGACGTGCCCAAGTATGCTTCTCCTGAACAACTGGTGCCACATCGTCGGCTTTTCGGGGTTTGTGCTTCGAGTTAGAGATCTCCCCTTCTCTACCTCTCTTTTCTCATTTTTGCTACTTAAGTAAGTCTAATCCACCTAGATGGGTCTTTCTTCTCAAAGCATCCCCATAATGATTTGGGATGGCTGGGAGGGATCATTGCCGATGGTACCTACCCTTCGAATCTCACAAGGGTTGGCGCCATCAGTTCTTATTCTGTCGGGCACCTCCCGAAGATTTGAACTTCCCGATTACCTGGAACAACTCCTACACCCAAGCCAATCATCCTCTTACTCTTTCTCCCGACGAAGATAGTGTTGTTCAAATGATTACATCCATACGCGTGCTTCAGGAGATCCATGGGTGCGTCATGGAGTATGAGGATGTCCTTAAATGGTGGGGTCTTGCCCTTTGTGAGCCTCTAAACATTCTATCTTCTTCCTCTTTTTATCTTTCTTTTTGCTGATGTACTAACCTTTGATTTATTTTGTTATTGCATCGCCTCCCAAGTGCAACCCCAAAGCAGTGAAGGCCTTGGCTAACAAAGCCTTCGAAGTTACCGAGGACAAAGCAGCAAGGCCGAAGAGGAAAGAGCCTGAGGTTGGGGGCTCCATCCCGAAGGCCCAGCGCCCAAGGGTTTGCTGAAGGTTCATCGGGAACCTGTAGAGAGGATGGTGTGTGGAGGCAATAAATTAGGATCTTACTCTGAAGTTGAAGTCCCATTTCTAAAGAACAACAAAGATTAATCTTTATTTTTCAGGTTGGAAACATATTCATTACATTGAGAAAAACACTCCAAACCGGCAGGCCTGGAAGATAACAAAGATGAATTTTCAATAAAAACTGGTGGAACACCCCCCACCAATATCTAGAAAGCTTAAAACGTCTTGCACCCATGGCAAAAAAATCTGCAAAAAGATTGTTCGACTAGTAATATATTTAAACACAACACAACGAAAATCAAGAACTAACCTAGAAATCTCAGAAGCAAGACTTCGACTCATCCAATCTAAGGATGTATTGAACCCTTGAAGGCCATGAACCACAACCTGGAAATCTGAGTTCACTTGTAAATCTGAAACACCCAACACCTTGGCCAAGATCATGCCATTACGAATGGCTTCCATGACTGCTACTGACACACCTTCACTCCCCAACCAATAAGCTGCCCCAAAACCTTCATTTGAATGCCATAAGATACATCCCTTGCCTCCATAGTTAGACCGCTTATCCACGAGCCATCCACAAACAACTGAAGCATGTCGCTGCCATCATCAACACTGGCCACCCGCACTGTTTGGCTAGCTTCAACTGTGGATGCAGTCTCACAATACTGCTGTATCTCTGCACATAAGGCATGGGATATTGTATTTAGAGTACGCACAATGGAAGGATTTACACCTCTATACATTGCTGAATTCCTGGTTTTTCACATGCACCAAATAAGAGTACTCCATAATTGATCCAAATGGTCCAAAGATTATCAGGTTAGTAATGAACCTTCTTCTTTGAGCTCTCTTCTTTGGATCAAGATGCTTCTTTTGAAAAGCTGTTCGTGCAAGAGTTTATTGCTTTCACGTGAAGGTCTATCCAGAAGGAAAATTCCGATTAACACTTCCTGCCTGAGAAGTGGTGTGTGAGTTGGAACCGGTCTTTTCGTGTCGAGCTGTTTGGTTGGTTCTTTTAAGCTTAGCTCTCATCTTTAAAGAAGATAAAAAGTTTCCTAGGGATAGATTCTCCCTTCATATTTTGTTATGGAGAGCTGGGAATGAAGTGACCTTAAAAAAAATCAATTGGATCCCAACTGATATTATCAAAATTTGCCAAGAAAGCTTGCCTTGGGTCTTGCCTTGGGTTCAGTTTGGCTCACTCCAGCCTTTTGCGTTCTTCTTCCACTGTTGTAAGGCTAAAAGTTTGCCCTTTATGTCGTTAGTGTTGCCCTTTATGTCGTTACTGTTGTGTTAGGATTGAAAGATTAAAAATGCTCTTCATTTCAACCCCCCACCCCCCAGAAAAGAAAAGAAAAGAAAGAAGAAAAAAAGCTCTTCAAAGAGCAGATTAAAGCTTCCTGAACCAGCTGAACGATCCTGCAAACAACACTTCCCGTTCAGAAGTGAGAAATTTGAAAGAGCCTGTTGACTGAGGAGAGGGTGGAGCGAGTTCTTGATGTCTTCTGCATTCTTTAACTAGGGTTTCTCCGACCCTATTCTGTACAGACTTTACCTGCGCAAAAGAATGAAAGAGGAAGAACCTTCTACATGATAAAAAAGGAAGCCATTTTCATGAGTATAATCGTCCTACTACTTACAAGTTAAGCCCCTCTTCATACGTACGACATACTTGGCTACATGCATGAGCAAAAAAAACAAATCCTGCCAAACATGAAGTTTTCAGTTTTAATTGGAAACAGGAAATGCAAACTTCTTTAATCTGCATTTGATTCTGAACAAAGAAAACCTTACCTCTTAAACAAAGCCGCGAGAATAGAAGTTCTTACATCATATATGCTACAAACGAAAGGTGATTGCAGAGTTGAATTGCAGGGCATATCTCCTTTGGCAGTGGGCTCACTAATCACACTCTATGGTGGTAGTAGGGTAGCTAGAGTAGCCACTTGCCAAGGAAGAACATGCCCCGTAATTCGTCTGTGCAAAGGGGTGTGAAACTTGAGTCAGTGAAGCTCAAGTGATGGGTGTTTACAGGTATGAGAGAATGGTAGCATTCTTTATATAGGCGAAGGGATCATTTACCGGTCCTCCCTACCTTCCTCGTATAAGCATGCCTTCAGAACATCAGTGTCACTGGTCATTCCACAAGGGAATTGTAGAATATCTGAGAGAGAGAGAGACCAAAGGATGGTAGATACTAGGGCATAATCTTTTCATCTGTCATCTTCCTGCTAATCTTTCCATCTGTCATCTTCCTTCTTCTTCATCTCCCACTAGTGGACTTGAAGGAATGAGATGCACAGACAACTCAATTCCTTTCTCATGGGTTGCATTATACATACATGTAATGGTTCTCCATCCATAATGTATGTGCATGTCCAGTATGTTGTGGATGGGTGTGTACATGTTCTCAGGCAGGAAACGTTTCTGAGGAATATCTTCTCCTTTCCTTTTTCGGTTAAGATAAAGAACCATATCTTAATGGATAATATTTTCCATATTGATTTGAATAAGTTTTTAGCCTGGAATGTTATATTGGCAACACTCATGGGGAGATCCTGTAGATCTTGTTGAAATCTCTTTTTCGAAAAATGTTTCACTTTGATGATCTTCAATTTGGACTGTATTGGTGGAAAACCTGTAAATTAACAAGGACATTCGGAAACATTTTGCCATCAAGCATTTATATTAAAATAATTTTAAATACTTAGGGTTATCTTATACCAAAAAACCAACCGTATCAGTTTCTTTAGGTTCATTCTGTCTGCAGATTATGGATTCTCAACCATTTTTAAAGATGAGATCGAGCTAGCCTTTGCTTGGATACATGTGTACTTATATTTCCATAGTATTAATTTATCTGCAAACGTAAATCATTAATGTTTAGTGGCTTTTGCCATGCACTAGCATATTTCAAGACGAAATAATAAGCTTATATTGAAAGTAAAACTAGTCAAATTTTGAAATTTACAAGATTGGGAAAACATAGTAGTATTGATGTGAAGCTGAAGGTTTGAGGGTGTTTCAAGTTTAAAGTTTCCATATATACTGTAACTAGCATATCCTATGATGGAATTGCTGAGCAGATCTCCATTGGCAGTCCATGTACATGTTGCATATACAAAGAGCACATACTTCCAGTTGTGTTGCAACTTAAGATGGATGGTGTTATAGAGAGAGAAGATGCGCTAGGATCTTCTCTCTTATGGCATCATCCATCTTATCTTTTGTAACCTTTCAATGGTCAGAGTTGTCGCTGTGATGATATTGGTAAAAATATGATTCGTTTATGCAGAAGCTCGAAATCGCATTCTACTTCTGTAGTGACCCACCATTCTTGTGTTCTCGTGCCGAAAAGTGCTCTTTGCATGTTATCATTCAAATGTATGCATGCATATCTAATGCATCCGACCTTCACATTACAGTATAAGGAGAAAGGTAAGGTTATTTAAGGATCTTGGGGGAGTCTTCAACTGATCATGGGTTCAGGATTGGGGGGACCATGATTGCAGCAGAGAAGAAATCAAGAAAGATCTATAGGAATTATACTTTGGCATAATTCCTAAAGATATTTTAATTTTATGGCATATCCAACAACCATGTTCGACCCAGGAAGTATAAAAAGGGGGTCACAAGTTCTACTATACATCAACCATGGATGGAGAAGGCAAGCCAAATGTGAGGGTAGAGAAGAATAACAGGGCGATTGTCCTTTGGCAGGTCGACTAGCCACTTCGATCTAGTGTTCTGCCAAAGGAGAATTGCCCTGCCATTCGCCCACACAGGAATCTACTGGCACTATGTGATTGTGTCCCTAAGCAACATTGAATAGCCACATTCTTACCTGCTTTGATGTTTCTTCTTTCAAGCCTTCTTATGGGTGTCTTCTGTTTTTCCATTCCTTTGGCAGGTGCAGCTTGATGGAGCTGGAAAGGAGGAGAAAGATGAAGTGCAGCTGACGGCAGACCTGAATCATCACTTACAAGCTTTACCATCTGATGTGGGGTGTAGTTGTGTATCTCAGAATAAAAGGAAAAAGAAGCTGGCCAATTCTATGGATGTTTTCTGTAATGGCAAAACTAGAACAAAATACCCTCTTTTGAAGGTTTCTTTTTGAAACATTTATACAAAGATACTACTCAGACTGAATCAGTAATTGTCTACACCTTGACTTTTTGCAATACCTTTGTATTGGAGAAAAAGAAATGTCATTTGACCGTACCAAGGGCAATCTGAAAACTGAAAGTTCCTAGAAAATGATTTGGGTAGATTCCACCATAACTCAGTCTTAATCACTGGAAGGAAGAGTTAGGGTGATGCTGGAGAACCAGAAAATCTGAATCCACTGCAAACTTCACGGAATAGGGAGAAAAATATCACGGGGTACATTTTCACCCAGAAAAGAATATCATCAAACCCATTAAGAACATTGAAGAACACGTACCAAAATTGTGGGAACGAGAGAGCTACAAAGACCTAACCGTCCCATTCAACGCTTAAGCACTAAAGAAAAGAAACCCAAACTAGGTTTTCTCTTTTCCTCCTTCCACTGAGAGGCGAGGGTTGACGTCTGCTGTCAAACAAGTTATATTCCTGTACAGCCAACGGAAAAAAGATTGTTTAGTGGTATGAGAAGAGAAGAAAGACATGTTTAGATTACTACACAAGTAAACTCTTACCTTTTTTCTTCAAAATTGGAATCTTCATCTCTCCCTTTTTTGTTTTAATAAGCAGCAATCTGCCAACGAATGAATGGTTATCTGCCTTCGCTAATCATTATCTTAACAAGCCAAATGAGTAATAGAACTAAATGAGAATCAGCAATGATTAAGCGGAAGAAATTAAAGATAGATGGAGCTTGATTTTCCGTGGTTCAGTTGAAGTGCATGTTCAACTTAAGCTCAGGAAAAAGTAGAACGGATATTCATTCTTCTCAAATAGCATATGCTGTGTGATTTCAACGCACATAACTTCCTCTACTTTTCTTGGGTTTCTTGGTCCACCATTCTTTTATTCCTAAATTTAGACTTCCTCGTACTTGCTGATTACCTAAAAGCCATTTTGTTATCACAGAGAGCTTACAAGTTGGAAAAAGGTATACAGCTTGTTTCTAGATCCCTCTCCACCTAGTTAACCCATATAGCCATGCACCCGTATGAGTATGAGACCCACACCTGCAGGGCCTGCTCATGTCAAGGTAGAGACGGTGTGGGTGTCTTGGCAGGCTAGGTGGAGAGGATCCAAATTCGCTTATTTCCCACATTTTACAAAATGAGCTCCACAATTGTAAACTATTATATTGTGATTTGATACAATGGATTGACCTGGTTACCTAATTAAAGCTTATATATCTATACACCTTATGTTGGCCTACATGGTCATTCTGTAACAGTTGGAATTCTCACGTTAGGGTTTTAGTTGAGAGTTCTTATAACATGGTTCTAGCAATTGGTGAAGATATCTTTATTTTATTCTTCTTCTATCTTGTGAAGTCTGTGGACGTAATACACTAATTAGTGCGTGTTAACAACGTAAAATCTTTGTGTATTTATATATATTTCTATTTTAATTCGTGATTTTGTCTTAACATAAAACACGACAAAGAACAAAAATCTTTGACTATTCGCAGTCAAATAGATCTATAAACATAAATGGCAGATTTATAAATACATGATACTTCAAAAGCCACAGAGGCAACTGTTCTGCTGTGGGTGCGTTTGTTGTTGCATGAGAGAGAGAGAGAGAGAGAGATGATGATGATGCTCTAGGATCTTCTCTCGTATCGCATCCATCTTATCTCTTGCAATCTTTGAGTTGTCTCAGTTGTGGCTGTCATGATATTGGCATAAAGATGATTCCTTTATGCAGAAGCTCGAAATTGCGTTCTCTTTATTTTCTAGTCCGAATATTATCTGGGACCCAGGATAACTCTAGCATGAGAAAACTGGAACGAAAGCAGAATCAACGTGCAGTATCCACAATTGACTTCTTCGGTAACGCTTCAACTTCTGAAACGACAACCCAGATTGATCCAGAAACAAGCAAAAGTAGAATGGATATTCATCTACAGGAAGCATATGCTGCGAAACGTGCATTTGCTTTCAACGAGTACAGCTTCCCGCATTTTTCCTGGGTTTCATGGTCTACCGACCCTTTATTCTTAAATTTCCACTTTCTCGTACTCACAGATAATCTAACAAGAATTTTTTTTTTCTTTCTCCCACCCTCTGGTAGGAGGTAGTGAGATGTCACCTTAACGGCCACAAAGTGATTCTATATTGGAGAAAAGCATGTAGCACTGCACATTTGCTAGAATGAGGTCCTCTGAACATATATCACAAGTTACAATAATCTTAATCTTTACTGTTCTCGATTAGATAAAACTAAGTCTAAACATAAATAGGAGTACTAGAAACAGATGATGCATCTAAAGCTAGAGAGTGTAAGAAAACCAATAAAAGGATATATGGGTTGGAGGAGAAAATAATGACCTTATTACATGTATCTCTAATCCATGCACAGTCATGGTTTGGCTTTGAAAACTGAAAATTAGGTCATTTGGTTGATTCTTTTCATATGAAAATATAGAAGACCAGCATATTGACAGTTTTTATCAGTTCTTTTTTGGTGAAGGATAATCTATTAGAGAAGAAGTGCAAAGCTCCAGGTGCAGGGAGGACAACCTATATACAACCAAGGAGATCTAGGAATTGGACCGTGAAGTTGCACACACGACAATGCACTTGGGGCCAGAGTCTGCAACAACATTAGATTGTTGTGGTAGATATAATGACACCATACGAGAATTAAAAATCCTGTTTTAAATACAAAAAATATCATCCAAAATACTTTGCCCTATGATTGGAGCTGATCTCCGCCTACAGAGCGAGAACTTAGGAAGTAGAAGAATTGATTCTGACATAGCAAACAGTTTCTCCTACACAGTGAGAACTTAGGAAGTAGAAGAAGAAATATAGGTTTCCACAGATTTTAAAACCACTAAGCTTTCTACGCATCTGTGATGTTTTGAAGTTTTGAGTCATTAAGACATACAGATCTTGCTCCAAGAGATAAGTTTCATTTATTTTGACTATTTCACTGACTAATTTGGGGGATGGCCAAAAATGAAGATGGAATTGAAGACTACTCATATGAGCCTTATCTAATTCAAAAAAAATTAGGTCCTTAACAAAAAGAAAAAAAGATTGTATGATATAACATTAATTAATTATTACATCGAGCCAATTTCAATTCCAACTTTTCAATTTCTTTGATTGAAATTTTCTGAAATCATGAGAACATTATATTTGAGAAATGAACAAGGAAAAAAATGATCTTAATATTCAAAAATAAATTGATGAACACTGAATAACTCTATATTCCTAGCAGGGCGGTAGAAATTAAATTACAATTATATTGTAGTTCCACTTTGTAAATACAAAAAAATAAAATGTTCCCCAATTGCAACACAAAGCATGACGAACGAAACCTGACTCCTATAGTCCTATGAAATCATTCTCAAAGATAATTCCACGAGTCCAATGCAGTGCAATCAATCTATTGAATCCATTAGCACAATGTAATTGCTGTTGTTTGCTCTGAAATTGTAGAGATCACTCTCCCTTTTCTTTTTTATCTGTCGAGTAATCAGACTGTAACTTAGACCTCTTAGGAAATCACATACACAAAGATGCTACTCCAAACAATATTCCGAAAATAGAGCAAGATTGCCAACTTGGGTTCATTGCTACAACTTCATTGTCAATAATGGCAACACTCAGATGCAACCACTGCATCAACCTGCACCAACAAGAGAGTAACTCAGTTTCTGACATGTAAATTAAGAAAGACAAAATAAATTGAGAACGTTGTAGAATGTATATAACCAATGTCTGCATATTCTTTACTACAAGTAATAGAACTTCAAGTTTTTTCCAAAAAAATAATAGAACTTCATGTTCAGCGTAACAGTACAGAAGCATCGCCGGGCAAATCTCCTTTGGCAGTTCTCTCACTGAAAACTTATGGGACATGCAGAAAATGTGCAGTGGTTAGCTGCCAAGAGAGATTTGCCCTGTAATGCGGCTGCACCCTTTGATGGTTATGAAGTGGCTACATTACCACTGATTTATAGGTTTAAGAAGCCTGGATATGCCCTAGAAACAGAAGCATATTCCATGGAACAATCATTTTATTCGTGGGTTTCTCTTGTTTTCATGCATTTCCTTTATTCTGCCATGGAAGACAAAGTGCAAGTAGGTAAAGGGTACTGCGGACAATGTCTTTGTTTTATCTGTACGTAGAAGTAAAGAGGGGTGACAGAGAGAGCTTATAGCCATAAAATCAAACCCATTCTTTCAAGTGGTCCATATGGAAGGAACCTTTTCTTTCACATATATGTTTTTTGAACTCTTGTGAGAATGGGAGTTCATTCTGTTTATTAGTGCAGATCATCAAGTAAAGTTACTTGAAGTCTAACTCTGGAAGTGACACGTGAGAAGGAGCATCAAGAGTTTCCCTCTGAAAATGGTCGATAAGAAACTAATATGAAGTTTCTGGAGAAAATAAATATAAACGAGGGGAGGGGAATACGCTTCAAGATGGAAGATTCTGGGGAATGTTCTCCCCCTTGTGGCCTTCACTTTCTTTGTGTTTTGGTGACCAAAAGTTTATCCAAAGGGCAAAATTCATTTGCAGGATTACAGTGCTAATTATTTTTTTGAGTGAAAACAATACTTACTGGATATCTATGGATATCTCTGTACAAATTTTATCAAGTAGTACAGTACTACAGGTCAAATGGAAAGAACCACTTGGAAGGAAAGGAAGAGGGAAAGTGTGGCAGAGATAGTGATGTGAGAGAGGATAGAAAGGATCTTACCAAGCATATGCTGAACCTAACAAGGGCATATCCAATAGGAGTGCCTGAATGAATAGGCTGTGAACGAGGTCCAGAGTAACACAAACTGGCCGGCATATCTTTGGGTAGAGAGTACTGTTTGCCATTGGATCCCATTCATCTATCCCATTCCTTGTTCTATGTTAAATTTTTCCACATCTGTGACTAGAGATGTTGAGCATGCATGCCCACCAAAAATAATTTAGGGTGATTAAATTTATCAAATTAATTTCTACCTGCTGCTTATGATCATTCTATATAAAATATATATTATTTTAAGGTCCACAATTAGAGATTAAACTAGACATTTTATTCATATGATTGTCATGTTAGATATATTTAATTTAATGTACTGTAAATCTAGAGCATAGACAAGAGTATTAACATTATATGTATTGGATTGAATCATTGAGAATCTTGAAGAGATACCCATCTTTTATTTTAAGTAGTATGCATGGTTCCCTATCATAGTTGTTGGTCACCATGCCTGTATAGTCCTCATGTTGCAGTTTATACGTATTCGTGTATCAAACGTTTATGATACACTACTGACCCATATATGCGTTAGATTTATAGTTTTCATCTATGAATTAATATATATATATATATATATATTTTATATTATATATATATATATATATATATATATATATATATATATATATATATATATATATATATATATATATTTTTTTTTTATTTTTATATATATATATATATACTTTCTAAGTAGAAAGTTCAGCTAATATTGAAGCCCTATATATCCATCGAGAAAGAAATTATAAGAGTGGGTAATAGGCTCCGGATCGATCTGACGCCTTTGCACAAAGGCAGCATTATTTTGTATCAGTGCTCAGGAAGAGAAGGTGAGACTAATGATACCCAGTAGGCGAGTATGCATAGAGACTGTTGCAGAATCCTCATGGAGAAAATGAGATGATACATTACCACTTCAGCAACAAATTTCTGAAGTGACTCGATCTTTATAACCAGAGAGTGCAAGCAGCTTCAATTTTCTGTATCGGAGAATGAATTATTCAAACAAGGAGGATTCTCCAAACTTCATGTTTCATTGTCCATGATCACCAGTTTGACCCTAAACTCGTTCTTGGGTTATTCTTACCTGGGTATCTCCCATCGGATTCTTATTGGAATCTTCCCAAATGATTTTCTTGACTTTTTTATGTTTCCCAGTACGTCTTAGGCAAAAGACATTTTTGATTCCTAACATAAAATATAACTGAAGTCAACTCAATTACAATTTCATTTACACCTTAAGATTCCTCGGTTAGACAAATTATATTGTATCTCTACAGTTAATTCAGTCAAGATAGTATCTTTGAACAGCAGCTTCAAGCAAAACAACTTTCATTTATTGGATGAAACTAAAGACTATTATTTGAGTAGAAGCGAATAGAGCTGAACCCTCCATTACAAAATCTTCATAGAATTGGCTAGTTCCTTTTGCCTTTTATTTTGATCTCCTACCTACAAATATTATCCAAAAAAAATGGAAACGTGCAGGAAATAAACGTGTGAATTCTCTCGGCAAAGCTTTCAGGTGAACTTGAGAGCCATCCTTCAGCTGCACTGATCAGCTCTTTTTGTATCTAGCTACTTGTTACTTTTCAAGCTACATCAAGCTAAACCTGTCAAGGGAGCAATAAAACCAGCAATCAAAAGGCATAGAAGAATAAAAATGAAGAACAAGAAACAAGAAAGCAGATCAAACGGAATGCTGGTATTCAATGTTGCTCAGTAGATTCTTGTGTGGGTGAATGGCAGGGCAATTCTCCTTTGGCGGAACACCAGAAGTGGCTGGTCGACCTGCCAAAGGACAATCGCCCTGTTATTCTTCTCTACCCTCACATTTGGCTTGCCTTCTTCATCCACTGTTGGTGTGTGCTAGACCTTGCAACCCTCTTTTATACTTCATGATTCGAACTTGGTTGATGGATATGCCATGAAAAAAGAGATGTTCTTTAGAATTATACTTTGGTATAATTCCTAGAGAATTTTCTTGATTTTTTTTCCTCCCTCTGCTGCAGCCATGGTCCCCTTCGTGATCTCAGAATTTTCAGTTTTAAACCAGACATCCATGTATTTCTTTACCCTTCTTCTACCATTACTCAAAAGTGAAATATAGAAGACTAAGATATATTGACATGTTATCTTCTTTCCTTTCGTTCTAAGTTTTATGATATGAACCACCAAAATTGATCTACTCATTTCCCGAAATTAAACTTGTATGCATGCACTATGTTTCAACATAAACAGTAATTTTACTGTAACATCTTCCTTCTTGAAATTTTTACTAGTGTATCTTATTCTTCTGGTACTTCAACCCACCTTGGCTAATTTAATGTGATCGTTTGATTAATAATAATATAATAATAATAATAATAAAATTTACTGTAATATTTTTTTTCTTTTTTACTTTAGAATGGTAGCTAGGGTTCAAGAAGGAAATGCGGCGCAACCCTAGCCTAAATGTATTGAGATTCTGCCATGCACATGTGGAATGTGCACTTGAGTAAAGACGTCATACCTAGATCAACCCAAAAGATGAATGGGCCTAGGCCCAAAGCCCGTTAAACCCATGGGCATCTGATCCGAAAATGTGGGATTTTCACTTTGTAGATAAATCGGTTGGATTCACGATCGGGTATTTAGGGTTTGATATTAATCTACTTCCTCTTGTCGTGTTATTTTTTTTTTATGGGAATTCGTAGTTAAAGCAATAATAGCTGTTACAGGGGACTAGTTCTTAAAGGTAACGGTTTAGGGTTTTAGTGGATCAAGAGAAATGTGGATTGATTCGTAAATTTACGAAATCTCAAGGATGAATCGTTGTAATATTTGAAAAAAAAATTTGGGTAACAAAAGGCCACAATCTCTCCACTGAGAGATGAGTTCTCAACAATTCCACTATGATTTTACTTCGAAAATTTTTAAATATGAAAATCTGTCAGATAAATCTCAACCGTTCATTATCTTTAGATACGCATCTCGAAGTCTCACACCTGTGAGACGGATATCTGCGCAAAAATCCAAGAATGTGTAAGGTAGACTATCATTTTTGACATGCTTAGGTGAACACAATTATGTAAATATATAGATTTGCAAGTTATGGTCAAGGTTGGCAGCTTAGTAGGTAAACCTTACTGTTGGGACACTACCATTAATTATTTTCCCCTCGAGAGTGAGAACAGAAGAAACCATTGGCAACATCTATAGTTTGCTTACATCAATCTCAGTATGGACTAACAGACACAGAACAGAGGGAGCAAAACTATTCTCATGAAATCCCAGCAAACGTTATCTGGGTTAACCTTCGGCAGAGCTCCATGTATCTATTTATCTCCTGAATCCTTTTGCCATAGCTTGTTGTGTACTCCGTAGGGTGCCTCCGGTCTTTAACGCCAGCAGAGTGCCTGTGAAGTCAGTACTAAAGAAGGTACAGATAAATTTGGATTTAGAAAGCATAAACAGAAGCCCAATCACTAGTACAAGAGACAGAATCATGTGGGGATAGAGTGATCTCTAGCCAGATATGATATTCAAAGACATAATTGTTGGATGGCTGATCATCGTAGTCACAGAAGCATCAACAGATAAGGAAGATGAGCAACACATTCACATTTATAAATAATACAAACAACATGACATGGAAAAAGACGACGATTTTGGAAAAACATAAAAAACAAAATAAATAAATAACGTCCAGCCTCTACATGTAGCCAGCTCTGCAACAGATTATTAAATTTTGATGACAAATATGATCTCCCAACAGCATTTTTCTGCAAATTATACTTCATGTTCAGCACATAATTGAGTTAACATGTATCCAAGTTCAGGCAGGCCTGAACAAATGAAGTGAGCATTAATTTCCCTTGTCAAAGGATGGGGCACTATCAATCTATCTATTAGTGGTTCAAAAGAAACCCAGTACTCATTTAGAAAAATGAGAATACTCAAATGACAACAGCTCCTTCCACTTAATTCTGCATCAAATGATTATTCACATGCATCCAACCATATAATTCAGTAAGAACAAAATTTGATACTTGCCCCAGTTACCATCAATACAATCATCAATCTTCAGACAGTAGTCACATTACATCTCTCTGAGGAAAAAAAGGGGGTTGGGGGTTGGAAGTAGGGGATAAGATGAAGTTCAACCTCAAACTGTTTCAAAGTTCTACCTGTTGAAGTGTGAATGCATGATTTTCCTCCAATAGAGGATTCAGAGAAGGGGCAGGAACCAAGCAAAGAACACAAACCACTCAAAGATCAAATAAAATCTGAAGTACACTCTCCCCACAGTTGATTACCAAAGAAAAAAAAGTTCTTTTTTTCTGCCAGAGAACCATTGAACACAACTAGGGACTGACAGTTCATATGGCAAATCAAGATTTTGGGTAGGTAACATGTGAGCAGGAAGACAGGAATCAGAGTGTATCTTCTTCTTCTTTTTTTTTTTCTTTTTTTTCTCTTTTTTTTTTTTTTTGGGGGGGGGGGGGGGGGATCTATGCATGGGGATTGGAGTTGGGAAGGCATGCTTTAAATTTCAAAAGGTTTACCTACTTAAAAAATTAAACAAGAAAAGACGTGAAAGTAAAAGTTCAACAATTCAACTCATGCACCTCTAGTTAATTCTTGGTTGATCGGTTAAAAAGGCAAGAGATCACGCTGACATAATTTAACATGTTTCATTCAATTTAAACAATAGAACCACCTCTTGTCTCACAAAATATACATTTGAACATGAGCCAGCAGAAAATGATCTGCAGCAACAAACCCTCCACTCTCACAACATTAGTATACAACAATGCACATCAAGGGAAACTTTGGAAGAAAATACATATCATCACAGGGTCATGGAGTCAGCAACACTACATTTGCTTTCTAATAATGCTAGTCGTCTCTTTGCAACCTTGGACCTGTAACACCAGACTTCAAAAGCTTCTGTTAAATCTGGGTACTGAATTTGTTCAGTTCCTAGCCAGTCAGTTAGAATCTCTGCCTGGTCCCCAGATGGCAAAGTGAGCACAATGGAGACAAATGCTGATTCTAAACTTTGCCATAGCTCACCATCAATATTAAATGGTGGCATGTCGTCATCACCCTTCTTTGTGGCACAATCAATCAATGGCTTCGTCCTCCTCACAAAAGGAAGCCACAGTTTTACCATGTGAAGCCTCTTTGACGTTGGAAGTATCACAGTACCATATCCAATTGCCTCTAAAACCTTTGCTACCACCTCAACAACCTTCAATTTAGTCTCAAGCATGTCAGCATCTGAACTTGCATACTCTACAACCTTCACTATCTTCTTGGATGCCTCCACCCAACTACGTACAAATTGTTTCATAGTTTCCAATTTGACCAAAATCTGACTAGCCCATGACAAATCTGATAAATATGATAGCAGCATTTGTATCTTTCCTGCCTCAAGAATACGTTCTTCACACTCATGCAAAATTGAATCCAGGAGACCATAAAATCTGGTAAGTAACCTGCAAATGCATTCTGTTACCAGAGATTTTATCTCATCGTCAGCAGTCACCAGAGGAGCATCATCATCCTCAGTGATCATGTACTCAAGCTGCTCTTGGGCTGAGCGTTTGAGATCATTCATGGATTCAGGAGGTGATGATGTGGCAAAACGGAGAGATGAAATAAAAATTCTTCTAACAGCTATAGGATCAACAGGTTGGAGACGGGCAAGAATGGATTCAGCTTGTGACCCCAACTGAGGTATTATTCTTAGAATCTCCTCCTCCTCAGCCTCCTCCCAGGGTACTGCCTCCAGGTATCCTACACAAGCAAGAACCAATCTCTGGCATCCAAGCTGGAAAGCCACTTGAAGAATTCCAATGGCATTTCTAACACCATGCAAGTGGTCAGTTTCTGGGTCATGTTTAAAGACATACAAGAGGCGCAAGAATATGACATGATGGTTGAACTCAGATTCTTGGCAGTACACCTCAACACAGTTGCGAGAGTCTAGAATCTGGCATGTTGGCCAGTTTTCAGAGAGACGTTCTGAAAAGTACTTGCTATTTTCTGTTAGAATATCAGAGTGGCAGTAGAACCATTCGTCTCTACCTTGCTCAGTACGTATCCTCACAATTACATCACTTGTCGCTCGGTCACCAATCTTGGTAAGAATCCTTGTGTCTTTATCCTAATAGGAAGGGAGAAGGGTAGAACAATGAGAACATGGCTTGAAACATCACTGTGAAGTGGTTATCATACAATTAACTAGGACACAGGGTAAAATGCCTAAAAGAGGAGAAGGCAGAAGTCTAAGATGAAGATCTTAGAGACATTGCCAAATAATCCTCCTTTCCTCCCATCTACTGTTGCACTTGCACATCAAAATTATATGTGATCCACAATTTTCTCTCAGTTGACAATTCGAAAACTATTTAAAGCAGGTAATGCATTGGAACCACAATCAACCACATGACATTCTGAAAGATGACTCAGGGATCTCAAAGAGATCCTTATGTTCTCTCCTACCCTTTTAATTTGGTTGCTCAATCAGAAGAATTGAGACTCCATTTGCTCCCTAAGTTCTGGCCAATAGTAGGGTACAGTAAACAAAAGAAAGGTAATGGAATGAAAGAGAAACTCACAGGAGAGGTCTCCATCAAATCCCTGAGCACCAATTTAAGACCTTTTATTCATCATAGCACCTGTAAAATAAATGAGATCTTAAAGCCTAAGTATGAATGTTTATTTGTGAGAGAAATTATTATAATAAATGAAATATCAGAATAGATGTATATCATATCTTTAAGTCCACCAACAGATATACAACATAGACCAAAGGGTCTAGAAGTGCTACAATGGATTAGTTCATTGATGTAACATGAATCCTAAATAGTAGGTTCATGCTTTGTCACTGACTCACCCTAAAAAGATAAGGATAACAAGATATGTTAAGTAAATTATCGGTGTCACACGTTGAAATTCCTAATTAAGTGATAAAAAGGATATGCTACTTTGCAGGATGGAAAAAGATATGAAAAATCAAGGGATGTTGGGTACCGCAGTAAATGGGGTGACATCAAACAAAAAGAAAGTACACCATTAGAAGTACCAGGTCATCGAGACCAACCTTAGGTGGGAAGGATATGGACCATGCATAGAAGTGAATGAAAGAAAAATTATGTGAGCTGGAATGGCACGTTGTGATCAGAGACAGAGAAGGAAATTTTCTAGGAGACCTGAGCAAAGTCCTGCACATTACATCCATTAGATTAGTGGTCTAGATGGAACCCAAATTTTTTCTTCATCTTTCGCTGATGAGGGTATTCAAGCCTACCGCTTAACTATTGCCGCATTCCACGCAAACCCCAAACTCATAGAACTGTATCATTCAAGGATACCCTACGGCTTAACTATTGCCACATTCCACGCAAAACCCAAACTCACAGAACTGGGTCATTCAAGGATTAAGTGGAAAGCCTACCAAATCCAAGGTGAGTGGCCCCAAGCAGGTAAGGGCAGTTGAAAACTGTCGGTTGTTGATTAAAACCAGGATCCTAGTTGTCGTCTTCTTTCTTCTTCTAACTTAGTTTCTCCTATTCAATACGGATTCATTTTCTCACACAGCTACCTGGAAATAGTTTTCTCTTCCCACAAGGAGTCAGTCCTCATTATTACTCCACAAATCCAAATCCAATATTTATTAGCAGTCGGCACTAGCTCAAGTTACTCTGAGATGAATTTAACCATTTCAATCGGTTCTTTCGCTTGGGAGAAAAGTGGGCTGAGAAGGTTCTTAAGTACCATTAGAACTCTCAGAGTTCAATTCCCATTTCTGATAGTAGAAATCAAGTAAAACCCCAAAACGGAGAACAAGATGAGAACTCAAATGAATAAAAAGATCCCAAACTGTGTGGTAGACAAAAGTTTTAATAGGGTGAGTGGATCAGACAAAACAAACCCTTTATTTCGAACTAGTAAAACAGTTGGTTTGCTATTTCTGGATCGAGCTACAGGTTCCAACAGAGAGCATTCGAATCAACGCAGAAAGCACATCACATGATTCATGAGAAAGCATAAAAGTACGGAGCAAGAGAAGAAAGAGGGAATTACCTTCCAGCTGCCGCTGCGTTTTGTATTCCGATTCCACCATCCTTCATTTCGAGGTTTCAATGCCTTCCCAAATCAATCCTTATCAAATGCTCTCACCGGCCACAGGATCAAACAGAGCAATAGTGAGGAGTTGGAATTAGGATCGCTGGTAGATTTTTTCCCACCTGCCATAGTAACCCTCGTAGATTTTCCCTTTTCATACCGGTAATGATCCCGGTTACACAAAAAGCAAAAATATGGTAGATTGAATCATACTACTTCTGGAATAAATTAACAAAAAGAAAAGAAAATTCACATGGATAATATAGTGGACCCACGTGTGACAATCCTTCTTATGCGGTTGAGCTTCAGTGCTGTACATTAACTATGCTGCCAACGGTCAAGATTTTTGGATGAGACCATCCATTTCAATTTACAACACAACTAAAATGGACGGTCGGCACATCGAAGTTCGGGCGCCTTTTATGCATGCCCCAATGTACGAGACAAGGGTCTCATGCCAAGCCAGGCCTTTGGCTTGGGTCTTATTATCCGGGCACTGGCTGACAAATGTATGGGCCTGGTCTGGTCTTGAGATTGGTTTTCTTAGTGCCTTTTTTTTTTTCTTTTTTTTTTCGATAAAAGACGGGACTAAACAAACCGAAGGACCAAACCGAAGGAACAAACAGAAAACTTAACTTAAACAAAACTCTATATCCACCATGAGAATTTCTTTGTTATTGCCTCTTCTAATTATATAATAGATAGAATTCCCCAAATTCAGCCTCTTTCATTCTTCTTCTTCGATTGATGCTTTGTATCGTTCTTTTAATGAGACGAGGCTTCTCATCATAGATTCTTACAAAAACACAAGTGTTGCTTGCTGGGTTTAGTTTGAAAGATTTCTTTCCAGGTTGGATTGGTTGTTGCTTAACAGGTGGTGTGAGTAGAGGTAGAGGCTAGAGAATAAACCTGAAGGATCTAAGAAGGGTATGTGACGAGATAATCAAAGAACATGAAGTGAAGTTTGAGACAAGGAAGGTAGATGATGAGGATTTCGTGGATGTTCTGCTAAGGGCATGTAGAAGTGAAGACCTCGAGGTTCCCATCACCAATGACCTATTCTTGTAGGTTGCAACAGCGAGAATAGCAACCACAATACGAAGATTCGAACTTCGAAAAGCTTTCTTCCTCTCTTCCGGCAATTCCAAAGATCCTCACTCCTTGATCCTCAATTCCTCATACTCTAGAGATTTTTGCCTGTATTTTGCTGGTTTGCCAAATTTTCCAATGATGTTTGTGAATTCGATTTCGATGGGTTTTTTATTTTGATACCATTTGAACCCAACAAATTTCCCGAATTATTTTACCATGATTAGATCCTTTTTACAACCAAAGGAGGAACAACACCCCCCAAAAAAATATAGTAATAATAATAATTTCTCTCCTTAACTCCTACCGGCGGCATATGTAATATCCTTATCCTTATATATAAAAAGCGCCTTTGTACAAAAAAATAATAATTTGCCTCCTTCCTTCCTTTGATTTTTTTATTTTTTTTTTATTATCTTTAATTTCTCACATGTAAAATATTATTTGATTTTACATTGGTAATGGAATATTTATAATTTGTAGGTTAATTAACTACCATGATTAATTTGGTTTTGCAACCGGTCTTTTTTTTTTTTTTCCTTAGTACAAAATGGGGTTGGATGAACTCAAAGAAAACAAAGCTACATACTTAACTCAAATAACCAATTCTACCTTAAGCAGATCTCCCATTTTTGGTAGAGGAACTTGATAAAATGTCCACGGCTGAGTGGAGGACATCGTTATCCTAGCCATAGAGTCAATGACTTTATTAGCTTACCTTCCAACATGTTGGAACCGGACACAACCACTGTCACCTATGAGAGCTCAAATCTCTTCCACATAAAACATGAAACGACCCACCTCTACGCAGCAAAGACTCAACAGGTCAATAACCTTTTGTGAGTTGGATTCTATTAACAACTGCTGGTACCCCAAGCTTGACACTGGCCGGACGCCTTCAAGAATCGTTACAAGCTCTGCTTCCACTACCTAGCAAGAATCCTTGCATCCAGTTGAAATTATGTTTTTTTTTGGGTGAAAGAAAGCATTCATTAAAAATTAAAATAGTTATTTTATGAGATTTTTTTTGTTAGCACTTTAATTTATCTGTTTTTATAAGGATAAAAATATATTATTAATAATTTAATATTATTATTATTATTATTTACTTATATTTTTTATGTGCAAAAAATCACATTAAAAATAGTTAAGAGATGGAAGTTGGAACCAAGCAACACCCAAAAAAAAAAAAAAGACAAAAAAGGACGGGTCCGCCTCTGCTTATAACTTCAAGCTTTCAAGACCTCTCTGTTGCTCAGGCTTTGGAACTGGCTTCTCCTTCAAAAATTCAAGTAAGCAACAGAAATGGCAGCTCCAAGCTCTCCAAAGATTCAAATGACAACCTAAGTCCTAAGCTATGCAGCAGCTTCATAGATGCTATATCTGACTTTGAGAGGAACAGTCTGCTTGGGATGTGCGCCAGCAAACTCGAGAGTCTATCTCAGCAGAGGATGAATCTTATTACTCTTACATGACTTCATGCCCAACAGGTTATGACAGAACCGGTTTTTGCTAATTGACTTGATAACCCTTAATCATAATTATGTGGGTTTTGCCTAACAGTGGAAGTCTGAAGGGTTGAGTTGTTAAGATTTTCCACAGCATTGCATGCATTTTAGAGGAAATTAAGTTCTTCATTTAGCTTGGATATATTGGATATATATCCACAGATGAAAGGGAGTACTGGTGGTGCTGTTATTTGTTAAGAACATGTGAACTGGCTAACACAGTCCTGGGATAAAGAGCTGATCGATGTGCAGTAGACAGAAACACTCTCGTGATGCATGCCTGGCTTGCCGTTTCACTGATCCTTTCCTTCCTCACCTAGTCACCTTCACCTCTACCCTGAAGAACTGATGACTGCCTGATCCTGATATGAAAGACAAGAGACTCCTCCTGGCCCCTTAATGTTTCTTAGTAAGATCGTGACACCCTACTAATTAAGAGCTTTTAAGTTTGAAACCTCCCTGATCCAACCCTGTGATCGTTATTGCTCAGGAAGCACAAACCTGATCAGTGCCTAGTAAAACTAGAGCAGAATGTCCGATGGTCTGGGATGTCTAGTCAAGTCAGAAATCAGACATCAGACATCAGAAACCAGACGCCTGCATTGCTTAAAATTACCAGCAAAACACGAAACAAATGAGTCACAGATGAAACTGTGAAGTCAGGAGGTCACGCCCTCAATAATCTTCCCTATTTGAATCTACTTCTTTTTTATTAGTTCTACACCGAGTAGAGGTATTTTGTAGCAAAACAAGGGCTTAAGGTTTCAGTAAATTTCATCACAAGAATCTGACACAAACCTTCCTTTCCGGTCCATTAAAAGCTGGGCCAAGCTGATGGATATATAGAGGTGAGAGCTTCACCATTGATTCTGCTTCTCTCTGTATAAACTAGCTAATTACTAGCTAAAAAGAGGGAAGGGATGGTGTCAAGGGTGCAAAGGAGGGAGGCATTGCGCCGGAAGTTTAAGTTACTTCAGTCAGTTATCCATTCTGAATCGGTAAATATAATCAGCTCGATCTGTATGTTTTGCATATTCATTTGTGTTCTAGTTCTTAACTGAAGCTTTCCATTCAGTTTTATGTGTTATCCTGCTTCTCAAAAAGGTCAGTAAAGAGATATGATGATAAGTGATTGTCATTCTATTAATTTCATGGTAGAAGAATGAATCCGACGCAACAAACCTGGTCTTGTCTTTTTTGTATATATACTGCGAGTCTGACTTAATGACAGGTATTATTAATTTTTTGACTTATCGGCAAGCAAAACCTAGTTTTCCAAGTATGAAACCATTAACAAACTTGTTAGAACATCTATGTGAATTTTCCAGAACATTAATTGAAATCCATACAAAAACAAAGATAAATTGTAACATTCTCAGAGGAAAAATTACAGAGATATTTGTGTTTAATTGTATCATTATTTGTTTCACGTTTGCATTCTTTTCTACACCATTTTAACGTTCATTTACAAATACTATTGCAGGTGGAAAACAGTTCCATTCTCGTGGATGCTCTCCAATACATTAAACAACTGATGAACAAGTTGAAGACTTTGAATCTTGAATATCCTGAACTCATTCACCATCAAATTCAAGTTCCCACGGTCTCTCTCTCTCTCTCTCTCTCTCTCACATAACCCTGCAGTCAAATGTACAGTTTCTTATTTTTGAAATATTTTCCTGGATTGAACTAACAGGAGGTGAAAGTAGAAAAGATTGAGGTGGGGTTCCTAGTGTGCGTGACTTGCGAAAAAGGAAAGGATCTGCTGGTTTCGGTCATGGAGGCACTGGAGATGAAAGGGCTTAATGTGCTCCATGCGAAGGTTTCATGCAACCATTCTTTTTGGATGGAAGCC
This sequence comes from Hakea prostrata, assembly GCF_041222555.1. NCBI lineage: Eukaryota > Viridiplantae > Streptophyta > Magnoliopsida > Proteales > Proteaceae > Hakea > Hakea prostrata. The sequence goes on along the minus strand of NC_142601.1, from coordinate 70,753,421 downwards.
ATTGCTGAAGCTCAAGATCAGACTCTGGATACTCCAGATGTAAACCAAGCTGTTCTGGAGGCTATTGCCAAGCAATTGTTGATGGTGAAGAATGAAGTTAGTAAAAACGCCCAGGAGGGTTTGTAAGAATTTACATTGAAATCGTAATCAAAATGCTCAAAAGCAGTGGTGATTAATGGTTTCCATCTCATTTTCAATGTAATCTAATTCTCATGTCTGGTGGGAAGTGAGTCCATGGTTAGGGTTTAAGCACTGTTTTGTCTCTTTCAATTATTATGGTTAGGAATTAAGCATTGTCTTGCTTAAAACATTACACTCTGCATATCTAGTTTTGGAATACCTAAACCGTTGTTTTCAACTAGTATTTATAAACAACAGTAGATCCTATAGTTGATTGGATTCTCTCATAAAGCCCTAATCCAATGACTTATATTGGACCACAAATTGGATGTAACTCAAATAGCTCAACATCAACCTAGCGAGGAAGGCATAAAGAGCGAATGAAGTCACAACTAAGGGCAGATACCAAGAGTTAGTGAACAAAACTAGGGAGGCACGGTTTGAAATTCCCTATCCTTCGTGAGAATGGTCCAAATCAAACCGGACAACTCTTGACCTTGTTGGTTCTATAACAAACCAGAAGTAGTGGACCCCAAGATTAAAGCATAGAGGAAGAAATCATTATCCTGTCCATTTTGACAAGGAAATGGACCATCTATTTTTTTGTAAATATGTGACATATATTTCAACATCACATCAAAATGTTGAGGTCCATTTACAAGTCACATCATTTTCTTTTTAAAATTTAACTACTATTTTTTTATGTGATTTATAAATGGATTTCAACCATTTGATGTGATGTTTGGGACACATGTCATACATCTATAAGGAAATAGACCGGATAAAATTCCAAGCATGTTTGCCTAAAATCGAACAAAGATAATCACCACTAGAGAAGCCCAAGAGATAAAAACCATATGGGCTTGGGCTCCAATGTCATATGAATTTCTAGGGTTATTGGGCCCCAGAGGAATTTCACATGTATTTTGGACCATAAGATTAATGACCATGTGTTGCACGTGCTTTATAAATAAGGTAGTAGTGGGCGGAGGTTAAAGAAGTTGTGTGCTCAACTTTGCGAAGACACAGAAAAGGTTTGAAGTTGGCATGCACCGGACCGGTGAAAGTGGAAAGGGCCATAAATAGAGCCCTAGCTAGCTCTGCCGGCCATTGTGAAGGAAAAAAAAAGTTGCAATCATGAAGTGGGTCCCACCCACTCCGATTTAATTATTAGTTTCGATAAGTGAGTACAGATAAGCTCTTACGCAAAGGCTAATTAATTAAAAACATATTTAATTACACCAATCCTTTGATTAGTCTTTTAAATAATTCCATCCATGACCCACGTTGATGACGAAATATTTAAATAAATAAATAAATAATTCCCTTTTTCCGTTGGAAACTTGAAATTCGCTTCGAAGGTTTCAAAAGATACGGTGAAGATGGTATCTCTGAAAAATAGTAAAATACAAACGAATCAATCAAGGGCGCATTTGGGGTTATCTTCTTCTTCAATTAATTAATACTAATTACAATTAGTTACATTTTTTTTGATAACTGTGTGTGAAATGGATCGGTGACTTCAAATAATAGGATATTTCATCAAAACTGCCTAATTTTCCTTTTTCTTTTTTTCTAGATAGAAACATATTCTATAGAGAACCTACAAATTTGACTATTCCAAACGGTTGCGTATGTAAATCTCTCATGTACAGTTTGAAAGAGCCTTTCTCAAAGGGTTGCGTATAATATGTATATAACATTTTTTGACTTCATATTACATAATCAGAAAATGAGACTCACCCATCATCTTCTTCAGCTTAAACAAGCCTTCAGAAAAAAAAAAATTCTAAACACCCACATTGGACAGTTAGTCAAATTGTTACTATAAAGAATTAATTTTTGTATCGGGTATTTGTCTCGATCGATATTGATACGTATCGACTTAAATAGAATTGTTTTTGTTTTCATTTTTATTAATAAATTTGAGATGTTTCAACTAATATGATACCATTACATTTATAATATATATACTTAAGTAGTAGTGTTTGTCCACTTCAATTTGTAGATGTATAGATTATTTTCAGATACAAAGAAAGAGTATATGAATGTAAAAGGACCTTCCAAGATCTCTGAGAGAGAAAATAATGCATTTACATGTTTCCATCAAGTGGAGATCCGAGTTTTTTGACCTTTTCATGAAGAGAAGAAAAGTCAAGGTTCTAGAAGGAAATTCTAAGAAGAGAGACAACTAGCATTGAAGAAGTATGAAAATTTGCAGAAATAGCAGAAACAACTGAACTTCCAGCACAGGTTCCAGGCAATTTCATAATTGGTTTGTTCTTAACAACCTGAACCAAAAATCAGTTTCAAGAACTGTTTCACATTGTATGTGCATCAATAAATATAGTAGAAGACCCTAAACATATAACCATCTGCTCACCTCCTTAATCAAATAATTAAATGAAAAAAAAAACAAGGGATGCAAAGCAGATGGATCAATGAACGGAATATCCTCTCAGTTCACACTAGCTAGCTAACAATTAGGATTAAAAAAAAGTCTAATTAACACCAAGTTCTGACGGCAACATGATGCACAGGAGATGCCAAACCAAACATCATGCCTTTTGGCTTTGTTTACTGCATAAGTTTATTCCAGAACTTCAAATGGTAATTTGTCATTTGTAAAGAGAAAAAAAATTTGTGGGCTTTTAGTGATATTCTCTCTTTTATTTTGACTTTAGGAATTTTAGGTAACCAAGTAATTATTTTTAATCTCTTATTGAAATAACGTGTAGATCTCTCTCTTCTTCTTTTCTTCTTCTTCTTCCTCCTCTTCTTCTTTTAAACACTAATATTATAAGTAATCGTTATTTTATGATGTTGTTTATTTAGGAGATTTTTTCTATATCCACGATATAGAAAGTCTATTATCATAATTACTCGTTTGATCGGTTGTATAAGGTTTTCATTTTAATTAAAGTTCCACTAAAACCTAGTGAGGCCAGGGAATCTATATAGCTATGATATAGAGTGGGACTTGTCTAAGTTGAAGGCCAAAATGCTTGTTAGTAGCACACAAATAAAATAATAAGTTGGTATTACGACTTTGTTTACATCATTGTTATAGAGATTCATCAACTTAATATGGTTGGATCGGATAATTATAATTCATATACAATGGGTATGGAAAAACTTTTGTCTTTCTTAACCTTAAGCAACTATAAGGGAAATAAACTAACAATGAGATTCAAGACATGCCCTAGAAGAGTAGATACCCCTAAAGCCTCTTAATGAGAAGACTCATTTGTGGATTACTATCTTAAGTATTGTTTTTAAGGAATTTGTTGTAGATTACTGTTTCCTTCATAGTTAAGTACATTGGTTACAATAAGAATTTGGGTCATTTTCTAATCTTACTTAATTAAGACTAGAATTTGGCTAGTGATCAAGGCATATGTGGGGTCTTCTGTTAGTCCATATAATCTCTTGGAACGGTTTTTTTATTATGGGTTTGGAAGTAGATGATATTGAAGTTATTGTAAAATATTTCCTGTAAATGGGAACCAAGAAGTTAGAGAGAAGTTACAATAATTAAATTTTTTTTAAATCAATGTTCCCTAAATGTGTACAAGACCTGTTGCTCCAATATAGATATCAAATTGTAGAATGCAACTTATTTGTGGTTGTGATATATAACTGTATCAACGTTTGTTATTTCAATTTTGGTTTCTAAATATTCAACTTTTTATTGTTTTTAAAGTCTATTTATTTGTATAATTAAAATTCTCTTGTTGGGTTTGATTTCAAATGAAAATATATGAAGCTTTGGATAAACTTCACTAATTTTTCAATAACAAAGTTTATATATCAGTAGAATGCTCATGGTTTAGTTATGAGAATTAAATAGTTTTGTTTTCACTAAACAAAAAAAAAAAAACAATAAATCACTACTTATCCTGATTCCCAAGTAGAAATTTTATGAGACCCGAACAAGAATTGATAAATTCAACATAGCTTCCATGTACATCCATTCTATTATATAATGAATCATATCCTTAGCTTGATATATTATGTGGTCCTATATATCTTAACAACTAAGAAATCATATTAGTAATTACATCGAAATTGTAAAACCAAGTTGAATAAGATATTGAGCTTGAAAGAAATATTAAAATTTTCTAAGGAGGCAAAAACAGTCAAGCCATTATAAGATAAGCCATAAGAGACTCAATTTGCACTGGAATGTGACTTTTGTATTTAAATGTATGACAGAGTTAAACGACTATGACATCTTTGTGAAAGAATAAAAATCGAAACTTTATTGATGCTTTTATATTCATTCTTACCGTGTCCAAATAGAAGCCGAAATTTCTCTTATTGCAACTCACCTGCTACGCTATTTCAATGGTATTGTTTGCAATGACGGGTAATGGTCATATCTAATACTATCCATAATATAGCTCTTTTATTCCCAACAAAAAAAAAAAAGAAAATTTATTTTAGAAACCCTAAAACTATGAGAGAGAGAAAGAGAGGAGCATGTGGAAAACGAATATATGAAAGTTGTGACCCCAATTGTAATTATTTATAAAGAAGGTTTTATTTGGTGAAAGATGGAAATAATGGAGGGGGTTGCTTTCAGTAATAGAAATAAATTAAGTTTAGAGATGAATTTGATATTTCATATTTGCTTGCACGTCCCCAATAAACTAAACACCTACCATCTGTCAACATGACGGCCCCGTAATAAAACCACCACCTCTTCATTTCATTTCATTTCTTCTCTCGTAGCAGTCGTAGCTCTCTTTCTTTCTTTCTTTCTTCTTCTTCCATGATCCCATCTCGAGCTCTCTAGCTCTGATCAACTTGTCATCACTTTCACAGATTAGAAGAAGATTCACAGCTTTTCCTTGATTGGGTTCGGATCAACAGATTCATCACTAGTAGTAGTGAAGAAGTTCAGATCATGGAAGGTAGATTCAACAACCCTTTTGTCACGGAACACGAAGAATCTTCCGGTAATAATTCTGAGAGAGGTGCAGAGTCTCCTGGAAAAATTAGTCCTACTGCTACAACTACTACTGCTACTACTGCTGCTTTAGCTTCTCCTAGAAAAAGGTTTGTTCTTTTTCTTCTTCTTCTTCTTCTTCTTCTTCGCCGGATTCTTCAGTGGTTCGATTTGAGTCTTCAGAGAACAGAAGAGTTAATAGAATTGAAATCATGACTTACGTTTTTGGTTTTGGTTTGTTTCAGCCGGCGAGCTGTGCAGAAGAGGGTTGTATCGGTTCCAATTGCTGACTTGGAAGGTTCTCGGATCAAGGGCGAAGGAGCTCCACCGTACGATTCGTGGGCTTGGAGAAAGTACGGCCAGAAACCCATCAAGGGCTCTCCTTATCCCAGGTTAGTAGTAGCTCTCTCAAGTTCTCTAAAATCAATCCCACCGGAGATGGGAATTCCTGGAGGTGGTGGTGGCGTGGCGGCGGCGCCGCCTGTTAATATGGGATTCAGTTAACGGCGTATTATAGCGAGATGCCTTTTTGTTTTTGTTGGGGGATACAATGCGCCCGCCTATGATTTAAAATTGTCTCCGACTTTATCTACTCCAATGAATAAGTCTTGTTGATTCTGATTTGTTTAAAAAGTTTTTGTTGGAGAGAAAAAAAATTTAAAATTAAGAAAGATTGTCTGGTTGCAGGGGTTACTATCGATGCAGTAGTTCCAAAGGGTGCCCAGCGAGAAAGCAAGTAGAGAGGAGCCGTGTGGACCCCACCATGCTTGTTGTCACGTACGCGTGTGACCACAACCACCCTTGGCCCGCTTCCAAGAACCAACAACAGCATCAACCAAAGCACCACCACCAGCAAACCACTCCCCCCACCGCCGCCGCCGCCACCGCAGCATCGCCAACTTCATCGACCAACACCACCGACGAAACAATCCCCGATACGCCCATGGTCAAACAAGAAGAAGAACCGGTTCTCTTCGCGAACCAAGCCGAGATTGAACCGGAAGAGAAATTCGCCGAACTGGTTGAAGAATCGATGATCACCACCACCGACGATTTCAGCTGGTTTTCCGACATGGCTTCTTCTTCTTCCACCACCACCACCACCACCTTACTAGAGAGCCCGTTCTGTGCGGAAAGCACGAGTAGAGTAGATGCTGATGTAGGAATGTTATTTCCGATGAGAGAAGAAGATGAATTGCTATACGCTGATCTTGGAGAGTTGCCGGAATGTTCTTTGGTTTTCCGGCAAAGTGGGTTGTTCGAGCAAGACGAGGAGCGCCGCCGGTGTAGTCTGAGGGCGGCTCCGCTCTGTGGGAGCTCAGTATGAGAGTTGATGCATGTGCCTGCTGCTGCTGCTTCTCTACGCCACCGGGGAGTAGTAGAGGAAACTAATATTGTAATCAAAGGAATTGCATTATTGCATATCGTGCGCCATACGATACAAACACATTTTCAAACACAGAAACCCAAATTTTTACGTTTTTTTTTTTAGATTTTTGTTGGTTTCAGTGTATAACAGAGTTGAAGGAAATAAGGAAATGGAGAGAGCGAAGGATTAGTTTCACACTTTCACTAACTTTTCAATCTTTGATGCTATAGATGCCATGGTTTCTTTCTTCATCAGTTCTTCTCGCTGGAATAAAAATTGTGACAGAAATAAAAATCGTTTAATCAAATAAACAGCCAATAAGAATTTTTATAAAAATTGAAAATAATTTTGTAGGCTTGCCTGTATTTTTTTTTTTCTTAAATATTATATAAAAAATGAACTATTATCTCTTCTTCTCCCTCATATTTAATTAATCTAATGTAACATTATTGATGCAAGATATAAGTTTTCAAGAGATGAAAACAGCAAGACACCAACCAACAACACTAGTAATTGTCTTGCATTTGTAAGATTATTGTGTATCAATGTAAATAATAATACAAAAACCAATGCCATATGAGTAAGTGTGAATAATTTATGGAGTAGGTTGAGAAAATGGTTGGGAATCCATCAAAATTTTAGTGATCTCAATATTAAATACTAAGGGAGCTAAATTCAAATATATTAAATTATTTGAAATTTGTATGTGTATAACTAGTAATATGTAGAGTGAGATTGAAAATTAATTAATAGTTCTATCATCAAAAATCATGACTCATGAGAGGCGTTAGCAGCAGACCTGTAAACATGATCAGATTCGGCATGGATACACCAGTATCCGATTCCAAATACAATTTGCAAAACCACTATCCAAATCAAAATCCAACGGAAATTTAGAGAAGGCATCCGAAGTTGAACGAGCTATCTGATTATTGATTGGTGATTGTCATTTTTTATTTTTATTTTTTATTTCTAATTTTTTATTACCAATTTTCAAATATGATTATTGGCCTCTTTTTTAAATATGGGAGCTTGGCCAGTCCAAGTTGAGTCTGATTCCCAACAAGCAGTCTCTTTGCTCGATCCATGTCATAAAGAAAGAAGAAAATATGGCAAGATAATTGAAGGAATTCACCCTATTCGTCTCTAGAGGGCATGTTCGTTTCAGTCATGTGGGAAGAGATGATAATCAAGCTGCAGATTAGTTGTCTAGGTTCTCTATGGATCCAGGAAATTCGTGGTCTTTTATTCAGTAGCCTCCTCCGGATTTGATGGAGATTCTCCGTGTTGATTTTTAAGCTAGTTAATCTTATTTCTGTGTTTTTTGGGTCTTTTGACCCCGTCTATGTACCCAAAAAAAAAAGCGTTTAATACTTCACTTGAACTAGATAATTTTTTATTATCTTATTACTTCAAATCCGATTATCATTCACTTTCAGATAACAAAAATATTTAATACTTTACTCTATCCGAATGAATTTTTATCTAGATATTATCTGATTCGATAAACAATTATCCGAATTCGAATCCAGTTGTTTATAATATTAATATTTTTTTGATAAGCAAAATTTCATATACAAAAACCCTTGAATTCAAATTTGAGGCAGATCTCGAATATCTATCTACAGATCTAATTAGAAGTTCACACCAAATTGTCAAGCACTCAAAGGGGGGGAATGAGGAAGATGTATAAATCCAATGATAATCATTAACAAATTAATTAGAACCTACAGTTCTTTTAATATTTTAACCAATAAAGGTTGACTAATCTTCATTTTAAGTTACTAATCCAGCTCTAATTTATTTTTTAATTAAACAAAGGTACATTAACTTGGCAGACAGGGTGCTAATAAAGGACCACAGATTTATAGATAAACTGAATGGTAAACTGTACCCTTTGAACTTTTCAAAGTGAGACAAATTGAGAGGAGGGAAACATAAATATACATAGAGAGTCAAGATTCAAGAGCTATGATAATAATATAGTACTTGGAATCTTATCTTCAGCTAGTTTGTCTTATCTAGGGTTAGGTGTTACTACCTTGTTAAGAAAAGAAAAGATAAGATTAATTAGCTTTCTTAATATATGATTATTTTTTTAAAACTTTCTGATTTCTTTTGAAAGGAGATATGGGGTTGTCCTCAATGAATTTAATCTGAGGGGACTTCCATGTGTAGAATGTGATTAGCTATGAGGTGGTGAAGATTGCTTAGCTAACAAAGAACGTCATCACCTTAATCATCTCTCGTCGTCGTCTGATTGGGTTCTTAATCTTTTAATCTTATACTTCTATGATGAAATGTCCCTTCTCCAAGAAATAATTAAGTTCAAACCATGTGTTCTCATTAAATTGGTGTTAATCACGATCAACAAAGTGACAAAAGAGTAGGATTAGTTTTTACATAAAATGTACAAGTTGGTGTCAACAAATTGGTAGATTAAGAGGTTAGTAATTTAATATCCAATAATAAGTTTTCTTAGGTGAAATATTCTCAATGGTTTTTGAAGGGTGCAAGATGTGGGTGTTTCATCGACCATAGGATGGTTTTATGCACAATCGATGATGTAGTCAGTGAATTTTCTGAGATTCCAGTGAGTAAGATTGCAACTTCTTTGTTCTCCATTTTAGTTACCATGAGATAAAGAGATTTCTAATGTATAAAATGGAAAAGTCTTTCATGTAGAGGAGATTAACTCCTACTTATGTGTGGAAGTACTAATGGAAGCACACATAAAAGCATCAGTATAGGGGAGCAAGGTAGTGTATCATTTCATCTCGTAGTTTTTATTTTTATTTTTTGGGGGTAATATTTCATTTCCTAGTCACAAATTGATCAAGTATCGGCATCATGTTGTTTTCGGTTCTATTCGCTATCTTCGTGTCTTTTCACTATACACTTAAGATGAATGCTTATCTTATCAGCGCTTAAAGATGGGCCTTGCTCAAAATGTAAAGTTGGATTAACCCAATGTCTTGGGAGGAAGTTATGGGGTGGTGTCTCGATCACTTCAAGGGCGATGACACTCCTAACGATGTCTACAGGTTCTCCTTAAATTTAACTTTATATGAAGTTCGGCGGGAAAGGAACTGCAGGATTTTTTGTGATAAACATAGGCAGCCATTGGACTAGAGTTGAACAAAGGCAATACCAAACGGCGGATCAACAAGAAGACTCCAAAGAATTGAAAAATGAGGTGTTTCAATACATAACACATCTCACTCAGGCTTCATTTTTCTCAATTGAAGAAGGTTGTCCCTAATACTCCTTGGAACAAGCAATTCTTTAGTTCATGGAGTATCAATGTTTCCTTCTCTGTTAAATGGCTGACGGTTCACCAATGGAATCCCCCTCTTTGGAGTTGGATTTTGATGGGTCTGTTAATGACAACTACGGTGGTTACGGTACCATTGCTAGGGACTATCGAGGTGGTGTTATTTTTGCTTGTATAGGGGGACTCTTTAGTATGAACATTCTACAGGGAAATGCATGTTATTCTCTGTGGTTTGAAGAGGGCAAGGGCCATTGGTTGCAACAAAGTTGTTGTTCAATCTAATTCACAAGTGGTTATTGTTGTTATCTTGGGTACCCTCTGTACTTCATGGAAGATCCTCAGCTTGTTAGAAGAAATTCTTGAGTTGAGGAATCAATTTTGTGGATTGTACCTATTATCATGCGGTTAGGGAGACTACCCGTTGTGCGGATTATTTGGTTGTGTTGCCGAGTATGGCTTTTGAAGTTTTGCTTGATCTCAAGCCTTGCCGGACCAACTTTCAAATCTCATTTGAGAGGAGTGATGTGATCGTTGGTATTTCAGAATGTAACTCTATAACTTTATTTGTATTATATTAATATAAATTTTTATTTTCTAAATAAAAAAAATATTTGAAAACATCCGTTTTATAGTAAATCTCAACTCCACCAAATTTCCCAACCCATAAGATGAGACATTTCTATACAAGTACATAGCCACAGCTGTCTACAGAAAATAAACCAATTATTGGTTTTAGGTCTTCTAAATATAGCTAAGACAGCTTTATTCTTGTTGAGCTCAATCAGACTTTCATGCATTAGAGGGAACTTTTATGTTCTTCATTCATGACAAGTAGAAAGTAAAATCATACGTCACTTTTCCTTATTTTGTGGCTAAATGTGGGACTTTCAAGTTGCTATCATCTGAAACTAAAAGTATAAATACAACAAACGTTCAATAAAAGTCAGTCATTCATTTCAGTAGCTTCACGTCATTTGGAAATTTTGACAAACACGCGGCGGCCGTGTTATTATTTACTGTGTGAACTCATGAACTGAAACATTTAATGCCAAAGTTGGGTAATGGTGTTGTTAGAGGCAGTTGCAATTTTCATTTGAGTTGATACTTGATATCTGACCTGTTCAAATATTTTATTTTAAGCGATGCATGCATCTGCATTACTCCTTTTTAAATTCTTTTTTCTTCCTCCAGTTGTGTAGGCGTTAATCTTTATGTTAATGGATAACTACTGTGCTGTGGGTGTTTAGAGATGGATTAGCGGTGGGATCATGGAGAAGGAAGTCATTAATTAAGGAAGAGTAGTAGCACATGATCTTCTGCAAGTCCAATATATAAACTAAAACCAAATTGGTCCAGGAATCTTGCTCAATCATGCTTTTCAGATCCATTTTGTTTTTAATTCTTTTGGTGGACTGCATGTCATATCATTAATACAAAAGTTTAGTGAATTAAGTAGAGTTTTTAAGTACAAACTAGCAATTCTTTTAAGCTATACATTTTGTTAGTTCTGTCCAACTCAACTTTCTTAAAGCAGATCAGAAACACAGGAAATCACTTAATCATGGCTTCCTTAAAGGATTCAACCCATCAAAAGCTCAGATTATTTGGTTTTGTGGACCACAGGAAGTTTTTGTGTTTGTATAATTGCTGGGAGATGTTAGTGCTCCAAACGTTTCTAAAGTTAAGGAAGACCAGTTTTGATGTACTGCATGGGTTTTGATAATCATATCTATTCTGTCCCAAAACGATTAGATGTAGTTTCTGTGTTTTCCAACCTTTGATTTTTAACTTCCAAGGGGAGAGGTGGTGTTCATTTTTCTATAGGGCAAAAAATAAAACTAAAAGGATGTGACATCTGTGCATGACTGGCATTTTAACAATTAAGTATCCTAATTTTGAGAGGTTGCTTAGTTGATAAAAAATCAGTACCTCATAGTATGAAATCAAAAATTTAGACTTCTAATAAAATTCGAGAAAAAGATGGAACGAATCACTATACTAGGAGAAAAAGAGGGGCGGGGGAGAGACATGACCGCGACTTGAGATTTAAGTACCGTTGAAAAGACTAAAGTAACGGGGAGAATGACTACTTTATATACAGCACAGGCTAATATGAGCCAACCAGAGGTGATCGGTAGTGAGATTACCAAATCCTAGACACAATTTTCCATTAGATGGAGAGCCCCTTGCCTCGCCTTTGACACTAGCAAACGACAAAGCAAAGAAAATGGAAACTAGACGTCACACCCTTTTGACTATAGCCCTGGTCGGAGACCACCCTGTACTTTTCTTCGTGCTAAACACCCGACTCAAATTTAAGTAAGTTGGTGTGCATAAGCCGACCTCCGCAAAGCTCAATAAATAAATAAATTGAGTACTCTATGGAGTTCATTTTCTTTTTTGTATAGGAAGTATCCTTGGGAGTTTAACGGGTTAACATTAAACAGCCTGCCAACTATGAATAAATCGGGATCATCTCCCCGTCAAGGGAGCACAACGGGGAGAGCACAAATTGCTCTCCAACGGCTTCCTAACCACAAAAACACAGTGGAGCCTACAAGTAAAAATATGATTTTTTTTTTATTTATTTTTTTCAAAAAGTATTTTTCACCCGTGGGGCCCCACTGTTTTTGTGGTTGGTAAGCCGTCGAGTGCCCCCCGACAGGGAGCTGATCCCGACTCACTATGAATGCCCTTAGCTCTTCATATGAAGATTTTAAACTTAACATAACCAAAATAAATCAAAAAAATTAAAAATAAAAATTACCATCGGCAAGACTGCCAAGTTTGTTTCCAATACAGATCCGATTAGAACCACTTGCAACAAACCAACCCATATATCCCTAGGAGAAATTTGAGTTTTTTCACTTCCATTATAGACCTCGTCAGCACCAAGTCGTCCACACAGTGTCGGCCAGAAATCGGCCAACCTAGAAAGGATTTCTCAAACCACACTCTCAAGTCTCAAATCCACGGGTCAGCTTGTCAAACAATGCACCTGGATTTAATAACATACGTGACTTCCTGCTTCAATGCTTCTAGCTAAGATTTAGGCCGACACACCTCGTAGTAAAGCAATAACTATTGGAGATGTCAGTACATGAATCCATCTAAACAGGATGTTTGCAATTTTGAACCACCATCCTTGATCCAAGTCGAAGCAATACATTTAAAATCCTACCCTAATACAGGCTTTGTCTAGTAAATCACAGCAAATAAAATGCAAGTAATGAAGATTAAAACAATTCCTCCCCTGCTTCCCTGGTTCAGCATCACTCAGAAAATCATACACAAGGAACAGATGCAGCACGGACATACTGCCAGATCCTCCTTGACACACATACTTAGAACACCTAGTGTCAGTTCGAACAGCAACCAATTCTCTTCAACGATGAAACATCATCTTTGACATTTATCTTTTCACCTTTGGTGGGAACAGAAGAAGCAGCTCCATCGTCACCAGTTTCCACTGCTTTCTTGCTCACAATACGGTAGATCTGGGTAAGGACCTCAGCAAATGCATTGTCCACATTTGTTGCTTCCAGGGCAGATGTCTCCATGAAGTAGAGAGATTCCCTCTCAGCAAAGGATTTTCCATCATCAGTAGAGACAGCCACAAGATGACGGAGGTCACTCTTGTTACCAATAAGCATTACAACGATGTTAGGGTCTGTGTGATCCCTCAACTCCTTCAACCATCGCTCACAGTTCTCAAATGTTGCATGCCGTGTCACATCATACACGAGCAATGCACCGACTGCTCCTCGGTAGTAAGCACTTGTGATGGCCCGGTACCTGAAATGTCAGTATATCCAAATTTCAGCAAAGCCATTGAACCTGTAAGCTAACCTTCAAGTTGTGAACAAAAGCTAAAGCAAAAGACTTCTGCAAGTACACCAAAAAACCAGTTGCATATTTATGCATTCTGCTTCCTGTGTTTTTCTTGTCCCCGATTTTCCCCCAGAGATCCAGTGACTAGATTTCTCAGTATTAACAATTGCAAACTTGTAGCAAGCCCCAGAAATATTTGTTGCCATGATAAAGGAATAGGGATACTTAGCAATACAAAGTAATAAACTTAAAATCAAACAAAGTATGCCTAAAATCTAAAAAAACGCATTCGGGGCAAGTAAAATTTCAATCCACCATGTGTTGTTATACATGCAGTAACCGAAGTGAAAGTGAGACGAAGAGTTTGAACCAAGGATTCAAAAGCAGTTCTGACAATGCATTCTACTTAATAAAAGGGATGGGGGATGACGATCAGAACTAGATTACCGGAATCACTGTGGGCACAAAGTTCCCTGCAAATTATGGAAGAGAAACATAAAATACATGCCAAAGTATAAGAGAAGTAAAGAAGACTAAAATGCATGAAAGTTAGTTTGTAATGCTTCACTGCAATATCTGCATAGTTAAGGTGGTTGGTCAATTCCTTGTCATTTCACCTTGCCAAGACATCGATCAGTAGTTGTCAACAAACCTACATTTGGAAACTAAGTTATTTCATCAACCATGACCATTTATCCATCAGGTAACGTAATGTGTAGATGAATTAACCTATCTCTACCTCTTGGAGAGCTCATTACCTAACCCTACTCTTAACTGTTGACAGCCATACACTCAATGGAACAAGATAACGGAATTACTAATAATTATATAGGATTTGATAAATACAAAAAAGGGGTCATGGCAAATGGAACCTTTTTACCCTTCTTTTCCTTCTCACCATTTCCACCAACTTCAAAATTGGTTAAACCATAAGAACACATATCACATCACATTTAAAACCAAGATAAGTGATTTTCAACTTATAAATACAAGGTAACAAGGTGAAGTGTCCATCCGCTATCTCTGCCTGTGCCTCTCTCTATATATTATTCTATATTGTAGGAGAAACAAGAGACAATTCGTCTATATTATTTCATACTGTAGGAGAAGCAGGTGACAGATTTTTTTTGCTCCTTACCACTAATAAGCAGAAAATAAGATGGTAAACATTCAATCATTCAGTCACCAAAGAACACCCCCCCCCCCCAAAAAAAAAAAAAAAAAAAAAAAAAAAAAAAAAGAAAAGAAAGAAAGTAAGGCTTGTAATTGAATGGCTGCTATTCATCACTAACCACAGCTATAATTATCACAAAAGGGAAATGATGTTGTTGTGAACATATTTTGATGATTATATGTTTCCATAGTGTAAGGCTACATACAATGGATTCTAAATTAATCTAAGTAACTAAGAAAATTCATTTCCCAAAAGAAAAATGTCAAACAACATAGAAAGAAGCATTCTTGCTTCTCAATTAAACTTTGAGCATTTCTCATGGCTCATGCTCTCCACCAGCACCTGTGTGACTGTTCCCATGTTCTTGTTAACAAGCTCCAAAGAACCTATATGGACTTCAATCTACCTCACCTTCCTTGAATTTTTATTGCTAGCAAAGTACCAATTTAGCTAACCTATGGTCTTAACTCATGGCAGACTAATGGTTTAAGAAAAATTCAATGACAGGAACTTATCATATGCAAAGAGCATTATATCCAAGATAGAGACGCATGGTGTCAACCCTCTCATCATTCTACACTCAACTTATCCTTGAAGGCTTTCAGTGGACAATCCGCATCAATCAGCATCATGGCGGATGCAGGTAACCTCATTGCTACATACTATAGACATAATTGATAACTACAACTTATAAACTGCACTTCCAGTAAGCATGTTTGCCCCCATTAAACCTGAGACAATGAACAGCAATAGCTAGGAGACAGCAAGAGCATTTATATCCAATATAGAAAGACATGGAGTCAACCCTCTAAGCATTCTACAATCCACATCAATCAGCGAACTGGCGGATGCAGGTAACCCCATTATTACATACTAGAGACATAACTGATAGCAACAACTTATAAATTGCACTTCTACAAATTTGTGTGCCCAATGAACAGCAATGGCTTGGACACAGCCACAGAGAATGTATCCATTGGTGATTCCAACCCATTGCGCTGGCTGTTGAAAATACCAATATAGGACTCCGTCCTAAAGAACATCCAGTTCTTTGTGAGTACCTAATTCAGGAATAAAGTTTAAAATTCTGGAATCTGATACAAGTCAACCTGGAATCAGCCAGGATCCAGCAACATATCCAGAACATGAAACAAAGGTCTCCACAAATATTTAATGTTTGAAATTATTTTTCTTAAGAAGACTTATAGATCTTGCTGCAAAAGTCAGGTGTTAAAAAGAATACATATTTATCAGTTAGCAGTCCAAGGGTGCTCCTGGCCCTTTATACTATGGAATTGGCCAAGTGTTTCAAGTTAAGAGTGTTAGTACTTCCTATTTCTTTCTGTAATTAGGATTTCTCTTGGGTTTACATGAAGCAATCAGTTGATTGGTTGCAGTTATCTTCACATTAAGACTTGAAGCAGTTCTGGATTTCAGCTTATGAAGGAATATAAGATCCTTTCACTTTATCTTCCAAGCAGATCATCTTAAAATTTCAGGCTTTATCTCACTTCCTGAAAGATGAGGTTTGTTATTCCTATATGATTGCTGCACACGCATACTCAAAATGATACCCTGTTTTAGGTACCTTTTCAAGCAGATCATTCAATTAGTCCCCGGTATTATCTAAAGATCATATTTTTGGGGTTCAGTTTACTGCCTTTAAAAGGACATTGGAGTTATGTTAAACACCTAGTAAAAGCTCTCTATAACAGGTTGAAGCCAATATGGGCTTCTCTTTTTTGTGAATTGCAGACAGGTTTATTTCCCCGCAATACTATGTTTTCTAGAGATGTTTCAGAACTGCTGATTCTGAAATTAACTGGATTCATCTGGTAGATCACAATGATTTTATAAGGGGTTTAATACTCTATTGTAACAGGTACTTCAAACCTGGATTCGTGTTGGCCAGACCATAGAAGAAATTTCGGTTGAAATTGTCGAAATTTTGACCGAAATGCCTGCATTTTTTAAAACTGAACGAAATTCCAATTATTTCAGAAAAGTTACAAGTTTCAACCAAAACTTTTCGGAGATTTCAACCATTTCGGAGGTTTTAACCGAATTTCGGCCATCTCGACCGAAATTTCAACCATTTCAACATTCCAACTTATTTTTCCACAGTTTTTGTTGATTTCTATACCATTTTCACATAATTTCCATGACTCGTTTGCCTTCAAACACCTCTTTTGCTCATCTTTTGCCTCCAAACACCCAAGCCACAACAACTACAAAGGAAATGCCGGTAGCAATAGAATGCAAAGTATGAGCCACACCCAACAGTTCCAAACTACCCATTTTTTTATTTTTGTTTTGTTCATGCCTTAAATGATCTTGTATTGCCTTGAAATTAATATATGTTTAGCATAGGACTATAATCTATGATTGTGTTTTGTTAAACTTATTTTTTTATTATTTGCTACCATTTTTTTATTTTCTAATTTTAATAATTATTTTCTAAATTATGTATTTTTATTTTATGTATATATGATATATGAGCTTCAACTTAATATATGTGAGACACCATCACTTGATCTAATTGGTCATTTTATTTTGTTGACTTGTTGTATATGTAACCATTGTATCAAACAATTCATGTCTATTGATGATTCTATGTCTGTATGCAATACACTTTGTACTTATTGGAACCAGTCATTTGTTAGTATACTTGAATGATAAATTTTCAATGATTTTTTTTTTTGCAAAATACTAGTTCCATTGCGTTTATTATGCTTTAAATAGGAAAGAAGCAAGAAATCAGATGAAATGGACGTCATATAAGGCCCGAAACCTATGGTCAAAATTTCAAAAAAAATCATATGTTTCGACCGAAATTTCGGTCAAATTTTTTCCTTGGGCCAGACACCTCTGGAGTGTGGTATTTGGAATCATAAATGCTTCTGTTTTCACTTCTCAGAATTGATTTCCATGGTTGCTGGTCTTACTACCTGCATGTTGACGCATACCAAATCTACCACAGACAATGTCAATACCCAGATCACCATTATAAAGCTCAATGCAGTTGGAAATTACTAATATGCATAGTCAAGCCTTACATAAATGCAAGGGCGAAGTTGAAGTACCTTTAATCATCCAATCCTGTTCCAGCTGGTTCCAAGATCTTACTGATATTAAATCTTAAGGAAAGGAATCTTGAGTTTGATACCTACCTTAGCTGGTAATGGAACAACATAAATCAAGGTATTGCAGCTAAGCTGATGTTCCACCCAACAGCAAAGAGTGAGGGATGATTTGAAGCAAATCTTTCTTCCAAGAAAATATATCCAAGGTTTATGAGTTATATGATAGACCTGACTAGTTACAACTTGCTCAGCAGGAAAAGTTTTATGTTGCCAAGTTTATGGCTTGATATTGAACTGTTAAAAGTGAGCTGCTTGCTGAGTAGAAGATGCATATACTCAATGAAATTTGGGCATCATCAGCATATTATTCCACCTCCCCCATCATACCACCTCCGAAGACTATTTTGCATTTATTGTTGGCCGTGTTCTATGGGAAGCACTTGTCTCATGTGGAGGACAATGCCATGGTTGTCCTAGTACATGAGGACAGTAGAGTGATTAACCTGTCAAAAAAGTGCTCTTGTGCCAAGTTTAATAACACTCATCAATATTTGTTAGGCAAAAGAGATTAGGCCCCGCAATCAGCCAATAAATTTCTATTGGTAATTCTAAAAACATGTCTTCTGGCAACACCAATATTGCACTCTTATCTATAGCTCCACCTATACAGTTCTAAATTTGCAAAGATTACAATCAAGTACATAAGCTTTGACAAAAATCTTTAGCCTTCCACTGGTGCTTCATCTTCTACTGCCGCCCTAGCAGAAACAAAATTATTTGCTTTACTCTCTACCACTTCATCAGCTACCTAGATAATTGATTCAAGGACATCTACTCAAACCGCCGGTGAGTTTACATTATATCTTCACCTTAAAAGACAGCACATCCTTCTAAGGTTATACTTGCTTACTGCTTTTCTATTTTGGGGACTGCTTCTAGATCTGTCTCTCTACCCTCAGTTCCTCACTTAACTGTTGTTACTGATGTTCCTCAACTTTATATATCTTATGCCTGCTAGTCAACTAATAAAGTCCTTGAATTGCTCAATCAATTTTTGCCCTATGCCCCTATCTATCGCTGCTGAATTGGATTGTCGGACTAGGACTCTTAACTCACCTTCCAGAAAGAAGACTCTGAAGTTCCAATGACTTTCTGCAATTTAACGACTAAAAGAAAAGATGGGGGTATCAAGCCGCATGCATTGACAATTCTAAAATAGCTACAGGAATTGGCATTAATTGGAACTGATTTGGTTGTACTAACCAAGTCTGTTGATGGCATAAGCGACCCTAGAAGGTTCCATGACAATTCTGCCAACAGAGTAGATGGCTAGAGGGTTCCTGTCCTTTCCACAATTTATCCATCCACTCTTAAGGCTTAAACAAACATTTTTAAACTCAGGATTTACCAATACATTTGTTACAAACATTTCCACAATTTCATCCATCCCATACAACAATTTTTTTTCTTTTTTTTGGGGAACATAAGACTCATTATAGATCATTCCCTTAAAATGTCCTATCCACATTCATATACATGGACAATTAGTTAGTTTGATGTTACATATAACTTTACTGTATGCAATGGCAAAAGATTGAGCCTAGCAGCCTACAAAAATGCTTGTCCACCCAGAGACATCCATAAAACTTAATTGTTGTGTAATGTGAGAAGGTGGGGTTCATTGAATTTGTTTGAAGCCCTTTTGACTACTCCAGGAATCAAAACTCTAATTACCACCATGGTCTCAGACCTCCCTTCTAACTTAATTGTTGATTTTGGCCTCCTCCAATGACTAGTGTCATTTAGATACCGTGAAAACAGTGGCTGGTATTTCCCTTACCCAGTCGACCTGTTTGGGCGCAACTTCTTGAACCCTCCCATTATCTCCATTTAAACCCCAGCACATGCCAGCTATTCAATCTAACTACTTGCTCAATTCTGGATCAGAGGATATATATATATATATATATACACACACACACACACACACACACACACACACATCCTTTCCACATGAAAATAGCCTCAGATAGTTTGTTCAGCTTGAAGAAGAATATTAAATGACAGGCAATTTCTTACAAAACCCAAATAGGTATAGGAACAACCCAGTGTAATAGAAGTAAATCAGAGTAAAAAGTGTTTAACAAATCTGTCCATCAATATTTCATTGTTGTTACCTGATATTTCTATTTTAATAGCTCCCATAGCCCCCTGAGCTGTGGTGCCCCCCCCCCTCTGGCCTTGTACATTTGGTTCTTGTTTGTTTTAATATATTATTCATTCATCCACACAGAAAAAATATAACAATAATAAAATAAAATAACATATTAAAAAATTATTAAAAAAAAAGGTGCTTCCACATTGAGTGCTTAGAGACAACATGTAAAAGATATTGGTACCACACATAGCTTTTCAGGGTGAGAAAGGCAATGTTGACCAAACTTAAGTAGGGTGTGGCATGAATATGTTGTAATGTATTAGAGCAAGTGAAGCAACCAACAGAAACAAAATAGTATGTGGGTACCAAAAAATCTAAGAGGCACCCAGAAGAAACAAAATAAGAGAAAATTCATGCATGAAAAGACAGACTACAGTCACAGAGAAGATGTCTTTTTCCAAGTGTAAGTGATACAAGAAAGAAGATAAGGGTCAGGCATGCAATGTTGAAGAATCAGACAGGAAGTTTTTCTTTCTTGTTTATAGCACACAAATAAGCAGACAGAAGAGAAGGCACAAAGGAGAGAATAAGAAGAAGAAAGAACTTCTAAGAAAAATGAATTATGAAAAGCATGAAATGTTTTGAAGAAGACTCATGAACAGAACATCCAAACAGATAGTAGATTGCAGCATCACAAAAGGAGCCTAAACAAGAAAGCCCTATCCAAAATGGTTAAATGCAACGAGATAGAGGAGTCTCCATTCTACATTTACATGACAAGACATAACCCTTCAAACAACAAAATAAACTTCTCCAATTATAGTTAGGACTGAATCCCTTGATAGTTGTAGGAAATGGGGTCCCAGATGAAATGATTCCATAGGTGACTTTACCTCAAAGGGTTTTGACACAAACCCTATTTAACTAATCACAAAGAGAATCTAGGGATAGGTTTCCTATAAGTTTCTGTAAGTTTAACCATGACTGTTGATTTATTATGGCACTACTTTGACCAACAGACACATTAATAAGGTATTAAGTACCTCTCAACCTTAGATACTGCATAAAACAGAATATGTGTGAGGATCAATAAAATCATAAAGCAGATAAGTCATCTAGGCCTCAACTAGTTTCGATGAAAATAAAGGGAAGGGAAGTGAAATCATATAAAAAGAAATATAAACTTACATCATTACCTACATGATTGATTTTCTAACTCTAAAACATCCCAAATCCAGTTTTAGGATGCACTTTACCTCACAATCAAATAATTCTGATTTCAGAAGGAAAATAATGGTAACATACGCAAAATACATTTATCAACTACGGCAAGAGTCTTAAGTAGGTTAGACAATCTTGAAAATTCATATTTATACTTGCAACCGGACAGAGCCTTAAGCCATATATAGAATCCCTGAATGTACTAGGATACATCCATTAAGGAAAACATATGACACCGAGACAGAGAAGAGAAAGGATATTAGTTTTAACATTTATATGATTCCTAATGAAAGAAACAAGAGAAATTTGACATCCAGACTCTCTTTGTTATTTTTGCTCTCAGGAAATGCAACACAAAACAGAAAACAGCCAGTCAGATATAGAAGCAGACAAAAAGTTTAAAAATCACATCAATGTTGTACTTTCTTCGAATGTCAAGGTTGAAAAGGCAAAGAAGCAGCAACATACAAGGTCCACGCATCCCATACTCAGAAGATGGAGAAGACGCGCGTCATAAATAAACAATGGTGACCCCTCAAACGTGGTACTTACTATCTCTATCGAAGCATAACGAAGTAAACACAACAAGTGCAGTCTTAGCGAGTAGCGACACACAACCTAGTCTTCCCAGTAAGAGTCTAACATGTAGAAGCCTACGAGAAAAATTAACGATGTTCGACGCATTGAACATATTCCTTCTTCTATCAAGCACAAAAGATCAACAAGACAACAAGAGTTGACGAATATCATATACAGATCGAAATAAATCTAAACCTAATCTAGCTAAAGAGAAGGCAATCTGAAAGGTCAAAATTTTATCCCCGACCAAAAAACATAAAAATCTGTAGAACAAAATAGGTTCCACCAAAAATATAGCGTACTCCAGGGTCTAGATCTCCAGCAATCAAACCAATTTCTGTAATCTATTCAACTTCCCCATTCCTACTGAACTTAAAAACACATCTACTCAGCTTCCTCGTTCCTACTGAACTACTAAACTCAGTACAGATGAATCAGTAGTACACATCCGACAAAGAAATCAAGCATATAACGGGATCAAAGAACCTGAACTCCACCGGGGGAAAAATACCTTTCTTGGCCTGCAGTGTCCCAAATCTGAGCTTTGATGACCTTTCCATCAACATTCAAACTCCTGGTCGCAAACTCCACACCGATCGTAGACTTCGACTCGAGACTGAACTCGTTCCTGGTGAATCTCGAAAGCAAATTGGACTTCCCTACTCCAGAATCACCGATCAAAACAACCTTAAAGAGATAATCATAATCGTCTTCAGCTCTATAGCCAGCCATCGATTACCTCCTCTTTTACTTCTTCTTCTTCTACTAGCAACACTTTCTCTGCAAATCTACCGAGAAAATAAGGAAATCGAGGAGGGAGATTTGAGCTTAATTCCTTCAAATAAAGCTTGAGAACTCCAGAGAAATTTCGACTGGAAAAGGAAAATGTTTTGCCTTTTTCCACGAGAGAGAGAAATTAAAGATGACTGTCGGCTTGGCTAGATTCGAAATCGAAAAATGATGCGAAAGAGGAGGATGTTTTTCAAAGCACATCTATCAAGGGAAATGCAACTTGTAAATTGACATGAAAGCCACTCCAACGGAGGCAGTGGCAAGAGCGTGAAATAAGAGGATAGAAGGTTCTGTTAGTACTTTTATCAGGGTTCTTTTGGTAATTTCAGGCGTATAGATTAACCCGAGAAGAGTTTTCCCTGGTAACGAGTGGGTGACGTGTAAAATAACCATTGCGGCGATGTACCTTCCGAAAATTTCTTTGTCGAAATAAGAAAGCGGTGGTCAAACCAATTATAGGGTGATTCGATTTGGTTGAACCGCGGTTCAGCTCGGTTCATTTTTTATCTTCTTTTGATAGATAGAAATTAATGTTTTCTATCTAATGTCATGGATTTTTTGAGCCGATATTGATGGGTTTTAACTACAGAATTTGGGGTGGAATTCAAGTGATTTTTATTTTTTTTATTTTTAATATTCATTTAGTGGGCTCTACCATTATATTTATGGTCAAAACCTTCAAGAGAGGTGATCTGAATCGAAATTTTCAATATTTTATATATACCCTAAGATTTAAAAAATGAAACGGTCTAACTTTGGTTCTTTAATGGTCTCAAATAAGATAACCGGTTCAAGAGTCATATTTTAGTGTTAAGCCAAACTTTTTTTTCCAAATTATTTAAGTGTATTGAAGAGCCCACTATCCAAAGGATAAGCTAAGCTTTAGACCTGTCATGGACCACAGTGTTCAAATCTTGGTTCTGGACACGTGGCAAAAGCAAAGGATATGGAGGTATTTATTTGATTGACCTGTTAATTTTTTTATGAGAAATATAAGTAGTTAGCTTAAATGATTTAGCTTGTGAATTGCAATTTAAAATTATTTGAAAGAGGCCATTTTCATTTTGGAATAGAGATATCGTAAAAGAGAGGACAATCTTCCTTTGGTCTGGCGTTTGCTTCAGTTGACTTGTGTCAGGATATTAAAATGATAAAATGTAATCTTTATAAAGAAAAAAACAAGAAGAATATAGATTTTTTTTTTCTTTTTCTTTTTGTTAAGTAATGGAAAATTATAGATTGCTAACGCATGACACATGACTAAGGGAACTCTCACACTGAAAAGTACATATTTGAAATTTGAAATTTAAAGCTATCAACATTGTCTCATTCTTGACAATTTTTGTATGCAATTTCAGCTCTTTTATAGAAATCTAGTCATGAACAACTATTTCAATTACAAAAGAATGACCCGTTTACTCAATTAGTAAACAACAAAGCTTTCTCTCTTCATGGTGTTCCAATCAGTGTTCTAAATCCTTCAACATTCAAGTTTTTTCCACATACAACTGTTTATCTTTCACAAAATAAAATTACCACATCACCCTAATATAAGATGGAAATTGCCCAGATGTTTACGAGGTTTTGTATGAATTATGTTCATTTAAATATTAAACTCCCATTCTCACGAGTAGGCACGGGTGGGGAGCAAAGAGTATGATCTTTTGGCCCCACCAACACCCTCTTCCGGAGAAAAATGCTGAAGTTTCTCTACAGATTGTGTTCATTCCTTTTATCTTTTTTAGGGTAATTGAACTTTTATTGATAAAAGTAGGAAGAACCCAAGGCTGCAAACTTGTACAAGTCCTCAAGCCAAGGAAAGAATTTGGCCAAATCATCCTTCCCGTAACAGCTGAGATCTTCCAATCCAGCAGATCAACTACACAATTATCACTTACAGGATTAAAAGAAAAAAATACACTTAGTAAAGTAAGACTGCAATTTTCTAATATTAAAGACTAGGACCTTGCTTCGGTCCTCCGCATTTAATGCGCAAAACCGTCATGCGGCACATCTTGGTCAAGATTTCAATCCGACGGTCCAAAATTTTTGCTTGACTGTCATGCACAATTGAAGCAATTTCGCAAATACTACTTCATTAACATTTGATGGAGCTGTCTTTTTGCAGGAGAGAATGTTTATCAGGTCCAATCTCCACTCAGATGAATTCAATGTTCTTCTGATAAGACAAGCAAAAGTCCACAGCTTGTACTCATTCAAGGACCACAATTCTTGAATTTGAATCCAGATGGAACTAACAAGATTTTAAGAACTCAGTGTTATGGAACCAAAAATTTTTAGGTTAAGGGTTATGTTGACAATGGTATTGACAAAAGAAGATGCTTCTCTCTTTTCTGTTTCTCCACCAGATAACATGTTTCACTTGCATTCTTTTGTTTCTCTTTAAGACTGTGTGAGACAAAGCCAGCCAAAAGCAGATGCTTAGGCACCTAAAGTGGTCATCCTATAAGATTTTAACTTTAAAGGCGTGAATACAAGGGAAGGGATCTAAAGAAACAAATCATGAGTGTTACCTGGAAATTGAAGAGAAGAGAGACAGAGAGATCATATATTCAAAGACATTAACAACTAGTGCTTTCATCAATTCAAACACAACCCGTATCACTAGGAATCAGGAAAAAACAAAGTAGGAATATAAAAAAAGATTAGAGAAACATTTAGTGCTTTAGTCAATACAGTAAACAATTAATGTTTCTGGAGGTTCACCAGAAATAAAAAATGTTTCTTGAGATTGGAACCTTCTCTGCTAATTAAAATATGCCAGCGATGCTTGCAGCCCATTCTCACATGATTCTGATTCCACTCAGGGAGTCATGGCTTACACTGAAGCACTCTAATTTTTAATCCTTAGATGACTACAACTTTCTGAACCAGATTCCATTTAGTAGTGGAAAGAAAAGAGCATCTAAAGCATATTCAGTGTGGAAGAAAAAGAATCCAAGTTCAGTTTGATATAGAGGAAAGGAATCACATTAAGAAGGCAGTAAGATCATTTCATAAGGAAGCCAGAAAGAAACCCAAATAAAATTAGAGAAACAAAAAAAAAAGGACAAAAGAAACTCTTGGTTACCTGTTCTTATCATAATAGCCTGTGCAATAGAACATGCTTGTCCTATCAATCTACAGGCTTTTCCCACTATATAAATAATAAGAAGGTTCATAGAAACCAGCTTCCTTTGCCCAAATATACAAATGCCATCTAAATTACTTGAGAGGTCATTAAGGTATCAGTTCTTGAAATTAATTATTTACATCATAATAAGCATATAACCTTAGAGAAACGACCAGTGACCTGGTTCTCTAGTACTTCACTGATAAATATGGGGATTATGCAAAGGAACACCACCAGTTTGGTCCTACCGCCCTCGACCACTGCACGAAAGTATTGTTTCCTCCAACTGCAGAGTCCAGAAAAATAAGAATGTTAGAAAAAGCAAAGGTCAATCTAATTTAAATAACTACTTGACTAAAACTTTAGACAGCCCCCACTGAAATTGTTCTTGAAAAAGTTAAGATGTCAAAGGATCAAGGAAGTTCCTTGATAAACCAATTCCTAACACAATAATACCAGTATTTTGGATCTGTAACTCATCTCACAGGCAACAAAGTAGCAGAAAGCTTCACCTTTGGACCATATAAAAAATGAAGTCATGGATTTAAAACTCAAAATCCTTCCCAGTTGGCTTACGAACAAGCCAATTTTCCTATGCCTATGATGGGCCACAACCATGTTCAATTTTGTGGATGATGAGAAAAACTCAAGACAGATTTGGTTCTCTACAGGCATGGATGGTTCAAATTCTGTCCTAAAAATAACAATAATTAAAATACATGTCAAGTTACCATGTCCTTTCAATGATTTGGTGCCATCATAAGATATGGAATTGAATTACTGGTTTAGCAAAACATGACCAGAGAAAATGAACTCAAATGGTTAGGCTAGAAGCCACAAGACTTTGTGGCTGAATTGAAGTAATGACTTTGGGCCATGGGACTCATGCAGTTAAATGTAAAACAAAAAACTAATCACAATCCAAAATAAAAAGGGCAGAGTTTGGTATAAAAAGTAATGAATACTAATTTAATCTAATTTTCTTCAGTTTTATTAGTGAAGTACCATTTGAATAGAATCTCAAACTCTGCCTAAAGTTTTTCCCATTAGATCTTTCTGATTTATAAAACCTTCTCCTCGCATCAAAGATCACCTACTATATATCTATTCATTGTCAGTGCTGAAAAGTTTCTGATAAATAGATAAACCAGAAAGAAATAAAAAGCACCATAGAGTTATGCACTGAGCTACATTCAGATAAATAACTTAAGGCAAGCTCAGAATTTACAGCAAAGCAGTTGAGCAAAGGACCAAAATGGCTGAGAGAAATGCAAGCTTCTTAACAGGTCCTACCTGGGCAACCTCTAGTCCTAAATCTTAATCCATTTAAATGATCATCAATTCATTATCATGTATTTCCCATGCTTGACATCCCCAAAAAGTATTAGTTGTCTCACCGACTCAATATTAGCATCAATGCCCAATGTGGACATGTTGAAATGGTTTGGCTGGATGGATCACATCCTTGCTACTGTAACCACTGTACGTAACTAGACATATGATTCATTGGTTATCTGTCCAAAATCAAGTCCTATTCTTTTGGTAATTTATATTTTCTCTTTAAAGAACTTTGCCAAAAGTAGATAAAAAGTGTTATCAATCAAACAAGAGCAAAGGTGGAGAACAGGGGGTAGGAAAAAGAGGAAACTTTCAGATTGTTCATATTTTCACTAAAATTAGAAGTCCAGAAAAGCTAAAGAATGCAAATTATTGTATTACCTGAATTATAGTCTGGAATTTGCCTCGCAAACGCTGGTATTCATTATTGATCTTATTGAGAGCTCGGATACACCTGAAAGTATAACCCATAAAAGAAAGATATTAGTGGGAGAATCCCCTGATGTTCTGTCATCATGACAAAGAAAATATAGAAGAATCTTGACCACCACTGCAAGGGAGTTTCCTCACATGGGCTCATATGCATCATGGGGCCTCCATCATTGGGTCCAGGCAAGTTAACCCAGGATGCCATGTTATTTATGCCCCAAAAGAAATAGGCATAAGCATGCAAAGAGACCACATTATTTATGATCAGGCAGTTTCTAGTATCAGGTTAAATTTTAAAATAGAATAAAGGACATTTTTAGTTTAATTTTTTGAATAACAAAACATCCCACTCAAGCTAATTTGTTGGCTTGTGCTGTTAGGCACATTTAGAGGGTCACCATTTAAGTCCTAGAGAGACTAATAGATAAGGAAGACATGTTAGCATAAGTGTGCTATTTGAGCTGGCTCAGTTGCTTAACACTTTGAGTCACAATCTGCTGGAAGCCACAATTGAGATAGTTTTCTTGAGGTGGAAGTGTCATCCTGTTATAAGGGAGCATCATAGTCTTTCCTCCAATAGTTCAGAACAATTTTCAGCAACCCGGCGAGCGAACAATGTCACCACCTGGGACAACCGAAGATGCGTTTGAGGGGCATACACCCTTTATTTCTGCCGTATCGTTCTCGGGTAGGTGAAACAAGCTATTGGAGTTCTGTCTCCAACATTGGCTTACGAGGGCAATGCGCGCTGATCTCGCCCCTGTATTCTTGATGACCCTTTCTACTGCGCGGGGGCCCTGGCCCTTCTCCCGTTTTGTGTATAACTGCCTGTCCCTGCTCGCCTCCTTTTGCCTACTCCGAAGTTGCTTTCTGTGGCCCCCTGCTTTTGGAATATCTAACCCACTTATAGGTGAAAAACTCCATAGAGTATTAGAGAAAAGAACATTCAAAACTGAGTAAATAGGAACTTCTTACCCCTCTGTATAATTGGCATCAGAAGCCTGGCGAAAGTCAGTGCAGGCTTCCTTGATGAGCTGAGCCCCGATACTGTATCACCAAATATAGAACACAAAGAAAAATAGAGTTTATAATAATGATAATGATAGGATACGTAAGACCAACTTTCTCTTGTTCAGATTGAACTAAAAAATTCAAACCCAGAATGAATCAATCAGATGTTTTCAGGCATCTAATTAGTAGACTGCTTTAATTTGATTAAAAATATGGCAAAAGGTTCACAATGCTACTTGGGAGTGCTCTTCTGTACTATTTGTACCAAGTATTAAATAAATAAGAATTTGCCAACTTTTTAAGTTGAAAACCAGAAATTGACATGTCAATAATTTCCACTGAATCATCAATGGCTTTAGAGAAAAAAGGCACCAAAACACTGAACGCCAGAGGGTTCTTAGAATGTGACTAGCAAATTACAGTGACAGATAATCAGCATCTTCAACTTTCTCTTTCCTTCCTACAATATTCATGTGGCATACATACCAAAGTGCCTGTTATCATTTTTTCATCTGAACATTAAAGAGAGATCAATGAACATATTCTGAAAAAAAAATTAATAGTCAAACCCTCTGTAAGTCAGATGCAGGACACACTAAAGAAAGACTCATACAGCTTTTAAGAATTCCTCATACATTTTATTATTTATTTTGACTTGAAAAAGATACCATCCAAGCTCACTTGCAAATATTACCTTGAGCTGCTCCCTTTGAGCTGGTGTACATATGAGTCCATCGCTTGGAAATCAACCACCCGTGCATTCCTTCCAATGGATTAATCACAAACAAAACTTAATTAATAAAACCAGTTAGTTAGAGTCAAACACTACTAAAAGATGTAAGCAGGGAAAGTACAAAGATCTATGCAGTTCCACAATGATCTTTCCAGCATCCTGGAGGAACAACTTGATCACTTCAGTTACAAAGGAAGGATTGGTTTCATCCTGCAATGCTTGAAGTTGAGCAAATTGAAGGTCCAATATTCCCTGCATTACACAACATGACAAGCATCACCAACAAATGAAGCCCAAAAAAAATGAGAACAACCTCAAAAATCAAAGAACACATATAATAAATTTCAACACTTGCATCATAGAAGCTTAAGCAACAGCCCACTTAGAATTGAACCCCCAATTAAATAAAAATAATAATTTGCTAAAAAGAAAACATGCAATGCCCGTGATTGCTAAAGAAGGAACTCGAGAAAACAAAAGGGGTGGAAGACACAGAGTAACAAACCCATTACCCTGAAGAAAAAAACTTCAAATCTGTAAACAATAGAACTACAGAATGCCAGAGAAAAATGAAGAATATGGGTAGATATTTTCTAGGATAAGCTCCAGACAGACCGAAATTGGTTACCTCATCATACATGGACTGCACGAAACTCTTGAGCACTTGCCTGCAACGCTCAGCCATTTTCTGAAACACTCCAAACAAAGCTGAAAAGAAAATGAAAGAGCAAAAGAGCGATGCCTGAAGGAGAAGATGAACAAAAATGCAGTGGGAATTGGTTGATTTATAGTCGCAAATTTGAGGACAACTACAGAAGACAAATTTATTTCTTTTTAAGGAAAAATTCGTTTTTGTTTTCCGAGTATTTAAGAACTACCAAAAGTTTTGATTCTCGAAAGATTTTGGGGTTTTCGACACCATCATCTCCTCACCTCACCACCACTCCCTCTCTCCCTCTCCCCCTTTTTTTTTCAAATGATGGTTATTAAATCGATCTTTTTGGTCGGGCCAATTTAGCAATAATCCGGTTCAACCGGCATGCCATCATACTGTTTGCAGTGAGCTTGACACTTTTGACTTTGACCCGGTTGGTCCAGCTGAGTCATCAGGTTCGTTGGATTTTGAAAATGATTGGTTGTGAGTTATTCTGAGGCCCCCACTATTCACATTTAATAACGAGAATGCCACTAATGGCACCTTAAACAGTTTCTAATTTTGTCATTTGGAAAGGACTAATTCCTCATAATGTAGATTGTAGAGGGTCAAGACTGTCAATTCACCATAGAGTGTATCTGTATAAATAAGAAGTTAAACATTAATATAATGGAGGTCAAACCTTAAAAAGCTTCAAGGATAAGAAATTAAATTAAACAAATGATTTTTAAGCATCTAATCTGATTACTACTTTTATGGGTTGAAAACTTTTTTAGGATTCTTTGAAACATTTTTAATATAATAATGCATGAACTTGATATCAATATCAATATAGATCTTGTCAACGAGAACAACTAACAATTGTCTAGATATATGGAATAATATGTCACCATATTAGATTTGTTTTGACTTGAGTTAATTGTATTTGTAAGTAGTTTTTCAAACAAAAAAAATAAAAAATTTGTCATGATGTTTAGGCAATCCAAGGCAATAGAGGAGATCTAACATAAGACGACAACTAAAGAACATCCAAGATGTTTTTGACATGTATTGATTGTCATTTATCAACGTTAATAACATTTATATGTCGTAAATATATTGCCTTAAGAATGGAACTATTTATGGAATTTCAGTTATGCAAAACTTTATTTGTGTTCAGTGTGCATGCATGCATGTCTGTAATTTGTTTACGATCTAATCCATGCTATAATTTTCTATTTTTGAATTTGCCACCAATAGATGAGGTGTGTAGTACCCCATTTACACTGGGATCATGTTATATTATTCAAATCATTAACGCGAAAGGGCCCCCACAATGCCATTTTGGGTTGAGTACGGATTATCTCCTTCGACGGCCTTACAACCACAAATTATGTGGGGCCACAAGTAAAAAAAATAAAAACCCATCACCTTAATCCTGTGAGCTCCTTATATTTTGTGGTCAACAGTCATCGGAGAGCGCAGAGTGCTTCTTGTCTGGGGAGATGATCCGGACTCTTGTGGGTTCCTCCTATAGAAGGGGAATAGGCCGAGGAAAGTGTGTGAGAAGGAATCAACATACAATACAGTTTAAGTTCATTAGAAACATATCTTGATCGTGTACTTGTGGTTTAATTTAGTCCTTAAAAGACCTAAGGCTTTTTCAGCAAGATTTTAAATGCGAATAGAAGAAATGAAAGCCAACAAACAATAGAAGATGCCTCTCACCTCACCATCACCATGTACTTGTAAAACTTTACTGAAACTCGAATACTATCGATCATATATTCTTGTTGTGAATTGTTATAGAATGAATTCCTACATTACCAACCACAGCTTGAAAGGGTGATTTGGATTTTTGTTTGGTACTTTGATTGAAAGGAGAAAGACTTATGAAAAGCATTTGATGCAGCCATTGGGAAGTCGAAAGGTGGAAAAGATATGTCAAGATGGGGCAGTGTAGAGTGTAGGTGAGACCGTGAGACCTTATTTGATGTTGTCTGCTACCGTATCTCTAACTTTTATGTTTGATATGATCACTGTCTCCATGAGAGCCATCCTTTGGTCAAGAAAGCAATAATATGAACCATGAACTTTGAAAACTTTGCTTCTGGGTGATCTCGTCTACTGTTTTCAATTTATCAAATGACTACAAAACTTCAAAGTCTAACTCATCAATCCTGGAGTTACAGGCTTTATGAAAAATCTTTCACGATAAGGAATGGGGTTATCGCAAGACAACAAATAAGATTCTTGGAGTACGTTATCTCATTATTCTCCTGTATGTAAATGTGTAAAAATTGTTTTCTAAGTAAGAAGCATGCATGGAACTATAACGACCAAACCAATGCAAGCAATCATGGAAACGAAGCTTTTTTTTGTCTTTAATGGGGGTGGAAGCGATCATTTTATCAGGTGATATGGTTTTGTGTGTTCTTTTTTCTTCCTGAAAATCGTCATTTGCAAGTGATGAAATAATTAAAAGTATGAGAGGCATGTGAAACAGGATAATAGTAAGAAAAGTAAACAAATTAAAAAGTGAGGACAAATAAAAAACATGTGTTCCATGATAAGGGGTGATTATATGATAAAGTTTCTATTTCATTTATTGTTTTAAGTGAATTTTTTTTTCTCTGCATTTTTATTGTTTTTTAATATTATTTTTAGATGTTCGAAATCATGTACAGTTATACAAGAATTTTTTTTTCAAGTTGAGTTCATCCGGGCCAGCTAGTGCGCACCTTTATTACATCCTCAAGAAGGAAACGCTATCTACAAGAATCGAACCTACAATTTCTCCATTAAGAGGATTTTTACCATTTTACTGATTTGAATTGACCCAAAAATAATATCATAACAAAAACAAAAAAATAAAACAAGTAAGTATAGATTTTTAAGATTTTAAAATAGAAAATTATGTTTTAATGTTAAAGTGACAAAAATATCTCTTCGTCTTTTTAAGGATGCTTATTTAAAAAAAAAATTACTAATTTTGTAAAGTGAGCTTAAAACCGTACTAAAATGTAAATTTATTTCAAAATTAGAAAGCAAAAAAAACAAATAATAAATTTGATTAAATATATATGTTTTGGGCTGTTTTTGCTCTAAATGTTGGAAGAAGAAAAAAAGTGAAAATACACAAACAACAAATAGAAACATTGTTATGCAGCCCCTGGCCTACCATCCTAAACTGGTAGAATTCTTCTAGACACCTTTATAGAGAAATTTTGTTTGATTGAAGACAATGAGATGAAAGAATTTTATTTTATTTAATGTCGAAGAAGAAAACTATATACGAAGCCCACATATTCGTGTTAGCTAGCTCTCACCCGAATTCGGACCATCACCCCCATCACCTCGTTAGGGGAACACTATGTGCTCTCCGACGGCTTTACTATCACAAATCCGGTGGAACCCACGGGTAAAAAATAATAAAATTAAAAAAAAAAAATTTCCCATCACCCAACCCCTGAGTTCCCTGTATTTAGGGTGGTAAAGCCGTCTGTGCTCCCTCGATGGGTAGCTGATCCGGACTCCTCTCAC
The DNA here is from genome assembly GCF_041222555.1 of Hakea prostrata. Taxonomy (NCBI): domain Eukaryota; kingdom Viridiplantae; phylum Streptophyta; class Magnoliopsida; order Proteales; family Proteaceae; genus Hakea; species Hakea prostrata. The sequence goes on along the minus strand of NC_142601.1, from coordinate 70,720,048 downwards.
CCTACCTCTCAAAGGTCCCACCACCAAGGATCAGTTTTGGAATGTGGGCTTGTGTAACCACGTGGTTTAATGGGCTGGGCTTTTTGTTGCGGGTGGAAGCATTTTTTTTTGTTCAAAATGGATTGTGGCATCACAGGTGAGGGCAAGACCGTCACATAAAACACTTCAGTCCATTGGATTGAAATCTCAATCGAGATTGAAGGTCGGACCAAAATCTTGCTTGCGCATGACTGAAGCAATTTCGGTCTATTTTTATTAATTCCTTAATTTTTTTCAATTTTTATATTAATTACTTTTTTTTTCATTTTTTTTCTCTTCCCACATGTAAAAATATCACTATATTGTCCCCCATATTAAAAACAATTTTTAAAAGGTAAAATAATGGTATAAATGTCATTTATAATTAAAAATTAACTCTTCAATCCCTATTTATTCTCCTCCCTCTTCTCTTTCATATTTTTTTCTTATTTATTATTTTTTCTTTCTATAAATTTGGGTTAAAGAGAATTTTTGAAAAAAAATCTTATTAGGTATTCAAAATGTCATTCTTATTTAACTCTTCAATCGCTATTTACTCTCTCTTCTCTCCTTTTTTTTCCTATTTATTCCTTTCTTTTTTCTTCTTCTTCCTATTTATTATCTTCTCTTTTTATAAGTGTGGGTTAAGGAAAAACTAGAAAAAAAAAAATCCTCTCCACAATTAGGTGTTCTTTCTCAATTCATTTATCGTTCATATTTTTCTAATTTTTTATTTGATCTTATATTATCTGTTTCTTTATTTATTCTTCAATTTTTATTATTTAATTTTATATTATGAATATAATGTCTAGTAAGGTAAAAACTACCATTGGTTTGCATTTCTTAATTAAAATAAAACAAAAAAAAACTTAAAAACATCTCTTGCTAAATAAAATTTTGGTTTGCGTATAACTTCCTAGGGTTGAATTATGTGTGTGTTTTTTTTATATTGTTGTTTTAATTTTTATATTTTGTTTCTAAAATATATTATTGTTAATAATTTACCATTTTTTTCAAATATGTGGCTTATTATTTAATATAATAACATAATTCAAAGGTGGGAGCTCCAATAGATTTTATAAGGATCTTACACAATATATATAGTGAAAAAATATTAGTGTTCATCTAACGGAAAGGTTCTCAACTTTGACTTTCATTCTTCGACCTTGATTAAATCAAGTCCGGATCCTCACCCTGTCGGGGAGCAGTCTGTGCTCCCCGACAGCTTTCCAACCACACAAATTTTCACCTGTGTGCTCCAAGTGTTTGTGTGGTTGGAAAGCCGGGGAGCAGTCTGTGCTCCCCCGACGGAATGATGATCCGGACTCAGTTAAATCCTGGGTCCGCCCTGCGGACGGAGTTAACCGACAACCTCCTACGACGGTGAAAACTGTGGTTACAAATATCTACGAGACATCCAAACAAAGAAATCGATGTCAGAATTGCACCGACTATAGTTCCGTCGGATCACACAGATCAGATTTTCACGTTGCATCAGCCATCATGTCACCACCCAAGACCTTTGCTTGGTCATGTGGGCCCTATGTCAGCTCAGTGATCTAAATATCTGGTTTCACTTGGAACTCTTCCATCTTCCCTGCAATTCCGACAATGATATTTATGGAATTTATATTATTTTTTTCAACGATATTTTTAACAAACAGAATCAAATATGGTCTCTTAGATTGGTATTTACGAATCTACAAGCTTCGGATCTCGCGCAGATGTCAATGCATGCGGAAGGTCTGCATGGGCAACACGTGGTGATGGGTTCTTTCATGTCGTCCACGCGCGAAACAGCCTTAACCAGTGGGAAAGAGCAGGATGGCCAGACGAAGACCAACTGCTTGAGTATTTGCTCCAAAGAACACCAACAACAAGGGAATCAAAAGCCAGCACGAGTGAAGCGAAGCCGCTCTCTCTGATATTTTCTCTTTCTCTTTCCCTTCCGCGCCCACCTTTGAGTTTGAAGGCCATGACGCTGGCGCTGACTGGTAAGGGCTGTGTGTGCGTCATGTGTGCGAATGTGTGTCTATGCGTGTTGCGCGTAAGCCATGCAAAAGCCTACTCACTTCTCAAACTCTACTACCAGGAACACGTGGCTAAACCTTCCACCTTCCACCTGGCTTTCCCCTTCTTTCACCCCTTCGTCCCTCCACGAATTCTCCACTATAAATACTGATTAACGTAAACCCAACCCTTTCACAGCTTCACTCGTTTGTTATAACCTGCAAATGTAGCGATGATGACGACGAGCAAAGTCCAAGAAAGGTTCTCAGAGTTCTACGAGCAATGGCTGAAACAATACGAAGCCCATCTCAAAGAACTCCTCTCCGTGTCAAGAGAGCCCTCTCATGCCCATCTCCACCAAGCCCTCATCTCCAAAGTGGTGGCTCACTACAAACAATACTACACTGTCAAGTGGGCTGACGCCAAAGAAGACGTTCTGGGTTTCTTCTGTCCCACCTGGTTCACCCCTCTCGAGAAAGCTTACCATTGGATAACCGGTTGGAAGCCCTCCACGGTTTTTCGTCTCATAAACTCACTTCGCCAGTCTCCCATTCCTGGCCCGAGTCTGTTCGATATGACCGAGGAACAACTCAACAAGATCAATCAGCTTGGTGTTCGTATCAGAATAGAGGAAGACAGGGTTGATAGAGAAATGGAGAGACAGCAAGTGAGTATTGCCGACAAGCCAATCGTTGAACTATCTCGTCTTGCAACTCAGGTCAAGAACGGTGAGGTAGTGGGCGAGTTGGAAAAGTATGTTGACGCGAGTTTGAGCTCGTTGCTGGCTGGCTTGGAACATGTCATGAAAATGGCCGACTGTGTTCGCTTGAAGGCCTTGAAAGGTGTATTGGAAGTTCTCAATCCTTTACAATCTGTGGATTTCATGGCGTCTATTGCGATGTTACAAATCCAGCTTAGAAGGATTGGACTGATAAGAGACCAGGAGAAGATCATGAAGAACCACAAGGATTAACTATGACTTCGGCATGCATGCATGTATAGGTTAGTGTTGAGTATAGGAGAGGTACGTTAGATTGTAGCTAGCCATGTTCAACCCTAACTCTGTACTTCGTCTCATATTTTGATAGAGCTTTTGATGTTTACTCTTTATTGCTTGAAGAAGATTACACGATAGACGAAGACCTCTGCTTTTTGAAGAAAATTTTAAGGGAAAGGGCCAATGAGGCTTCACCGGCACAAGATCGGATGTCGTTAGAAACAAATTTTTGATTATTTCAAATTCTTCAAACATTTTCTATAAGAAAGGTTAGGTTTTGAATCCGAGCATCTCTAAGCCAGAGGTTACCACATTGTTTGGAATTGAACATTTAAATTTGAAGGTCGTCTGTACTAGGCGAAATCAAAGGGTCCCACATAGACAAAAGACTTAATTATAATTCAAGCAAGTTATCATGAGCAATTAAATTCAAAATAGGAGTTTGTAAGTTGTGACAATATGACGATATTTTTACCCAAAAAAAAAAACAATATGACGATATGAAACACTTTTGGGCATTTCTATATATAGGAAAACATGTAAAGGGATACAGGTTGATTTGCATTTTTTTTTTAGTGCCTGGACCTTGATTGAAACATTTCAAAATCTAAGAATTGAACCTGTAGTGTAGGTAGAACAAACAAAAAACGACTATAAAAAGAGAGAGATTTAGTATCCGTTTGGTAAGTTTTTTATTTTAAGAGACTAGTTCTTATGTCAAATCATTTTTAATGTTTCTGTACTAAAAGACCGTTCTTTGATTGGAAATGAGCGTTTGATAAATCCATTTTAAAAATATTTTCATAACACAATTAGAACAAGTTAGTGTTTGATAAACTCGTTCTAGGATTTCAATGGAGATCAGTTTTATAACTTCCGTTTCTGTAGGGTGACGACTCTTCGACTTCATTCTGGGTTTTGGTTGAGAGCAATTAAACAGGGAAGAAGATGATGGTTTGGTTTGGTTTGAACTTTCTTGGTTTGGGTTAAAGCAAGTAAACCGAGTGAATAGCACTTAAAAGCATTTTTGTTGCACATGGGTAATATCTATGGTAAGGATTTAATGAAAAAACCTAGATTTAATCCTCACCTTAGGCTGCTTGGCAACAATGCAAAATCCATTCAAAATAGGAGTTTGTAACAATATGACGATATGAAACACTTTTGGGCATTTCTATATATAGGAAAACATGTAAAGGGAGACAGGTTGAGATTTCCATGATAGGTATCTGCAGATTTGCATCAACTTAATATGTAAAGTTGTTGAGGGAGGAGGGATGTGTTTTTTTCCGGCCCAGGGGCGGGCATTTTTTTTAGCGCCTGGGCCTTGATTGAAACACTTCAAGATCTAAGAATTGAACCTGTAATGTAGGTAGAACAAACAAAAAGTTAACGACCATAAAAAGAGAGATTTAGTATGCGTTTGGTAAGTTTTCTATTTTAAGAGACTAGTTCTTATGTCAAATCATTTTTAGTGTTTCTGTACTAAAAGACCGTTTTTTAATTGGAAATGAGCGTTTGATAAATCCTTTTTAAAAATATTTTCATAATACTAATAGAACAAGTTAGTGTTTGATAAACTTCGTTCTAGGGTTTCAATGGGGATCAGTTTTATCACTTCCGTTTTATAATTTGGTAAAAAATCATCTTTTTGATGTTTTGCAAAAGTCATTTTTCATACCACTTTTTTTACCACTTCATTCTTAAAGAACAGAAGAACGAATAGTTTTAACAAACGCCTCTAACTTGTTCTTCTGTTCTCACGCTAAAAATATTTTCTAAGAATGTTACCAAACGTGCCCTAATTAACGTGGGCCTTGAAACATTTCAAGATCCAAGAATTGCAGCCCTAATGTAAGGTAGAACAAACAGAAAACAAGAGCAATAATAGAGAGATTTGACGTGGTTAGGTTGAGAGATTCAAACTAAGGATGTAACAGCTACTTAATTTTTCTTGTCGTTCTCTTAGAGAGCTGTCCAGGGTGTTTCGTATCGTTACAAACTCTGATTTTGAATTTGAGTGTTTCTTATAGTTATAATCTTGGTTTTGAATTTCAAATTCCTTAAATTGCTCACAATTCACGATTAGCATCACCATATTTGAATGAGTAAAACTGAAGTGTTTTGCTAGAGGTATAACCAAGGTTTGACATGTCGACTCGTGTCGCCGTGTCGGACCCTAGCGACATGTCTTGGTAAGGGTTCGATGAAAAATCGAACCCCTGTTTCAAAGGGTATTTCAGGTCATTTTGACCTGAAATTTGACGTGCAACCTAATTTGAGGCCAATAAACACAGAGTCCGGACCGCCCGCGGGGAGCACGGCAAACCACAAACGGGGGGGGGGTGGGATGGGAGGGTTTCATGGGGCCCCCCGCGGGGGCCGGGCCCCCGGGCCGTCCCATTGGGAGTATTATTTTGACCTAAAACATCAACAAACCTAAAGTTTATAATTGGCACATGTCCAACTATATACGGGCAAAACTAGAAGTTTGGAAAATTCATATAAATTAATGTAAATATGCAAAGAGAACACAAATACACAAGAAGTAAAGAGATGTACTAAAATTTACAATTCATTATACAATTATGTTGAGTATGACTCATGCTTCACATATTGTTGCCGATGGACATGAGGTCCGGGGAGGCCGCCCCGGCGGGGGTGTGGGGGCAGCGCCCCCGGAGCTTTTAGAAGCGCTATGTCATCTTGGCAAAAAGCGAACGAAAAATCGACAAAAAACAAACTTGTCAGCGATAACTCATCGCCGACATAGGGCGATATTTCGTCGACTTAGTGTATAAGTCGTGTCGCTGGGGGGTGTCGTGTTGCAAGGAACCATGGGTATAACTATTCAATTGTTATTTTTGAAGTTTGTTGCTGTTGAGTTTATATGAGAGTCTTGTAAACTTAGTGTTGTTGAGATTATGTGGGACTCTCATAAGTTCACTATCAACATGTTTGTAATTTTTTCTCAAAAACTAAGAAAAATGTTTGCAAACTGGATAAGATTATAATTTGTTGAAGAAAAATTACACCCAGTTTTGAAGAAATCTCTTCTTTTGTTTTTTAAGTAAAGTTTGCAAAGTAATCAATGATCTCTGTTTCACTTAAAAGAGTTACTGTATTCAACGAGAAAAATTCAAAAGATGGACTGGCACTTTATAATTGCATCATAAATGGTGGTTTAATATGCTATTTAAGGGGCTGAGTTATGACCACTATTTCAATTTCTTTTATCATATCATAATCTAAGATTGTTATATTTGAATCGATATAATTGCTCATTATAATCAATTATGACCTTTGCTATAATGTTCAAATCATTTTCAAATGAAAGTAATACAGTTGAAATTTCAATAGTATTACATAACCAAGTTTAGTTTAATACGGTTTCATTTATGCAACCGACAACTTCTGTTTTCATTTATTTCTTAACTACCAAAACCACGATAAGAAATAAAAGATAATTTTTTTTCTTGATAAATAGAAATAAAAGATTGTATAGTTAGTATTCATGACCACCACATAACACCAACGATGAGAAATAAAAGATTTCTAAAAATTAATGAATGCATGGCATGATCAGATCAGAGTCTGATTCCCGGTCTCCTATTTTATATATTCAAAATCCAAACTCTTCCAGCCTTCGCTTCGGTGGCGGTTTTGTATTTTTAATGATTATCGCACGTCACAGCATAAATCTGGGTGGCCCATTTCGTTCCTTTCTCGACAAAACATTTCTAAAAAAATTTGAAAACTGATTAGAAACAAGAAATGATCGTAATTGTCTCCATGGAATTAAAATTTCTATGATTAACAAGTAACAACCCTTGTCCTGCATGAACCCCACCACTTTGCACAGATCCAAACCATGAATAACCATCTCTCTGGTGCATATATACTTAAAGATCTATCTGAAATGGGTCTACTCTGAGAATAGCAAAACTATCCAATCAGTTTCTTCAGAAGTTTTAAAACCTGAATCCAGAAATAGCCAAAGATATATTCCTCTAATCATCATTTCCTTCTATATAGCTTATGGGTCTATGCTTTCTTACTTGATAATCAAAAATGTCTGGCTCTGAAGCTTCTTCATCTCCCTTACCTTCATTCTGCAGTGAAAGATTGTCTTCTTCGTCTTCATCTTCTTCACCTACAAATGCAAAGGTTCAGATAGTTGCCAAATCCGTGTCGGATCTCCTTCTGGGTAAGTTCATTGATGTATCAGAATTTGATTTTGATTATGAGAAGAGTGGGTTGTGGTCGCCGCCGGTGAAACGCACAGTGTTCTTGGATTCTCCCGGTAGGATATGCAGCGACCAGGATATGTGGGCTAAGCTCAGTAGGAAACGCCATGGCAGGAGACACAAGTTTGGTTTCAGTGTATGTTCTTCCTTCTTCACAGATCTATAGCTGTTTCATTTCCAATTTTTCTCTTGAATTTTAATAAATTGATGGTTTTATTTGGTCTTCTTGGGTTGCAGGTGATGAGATGCTTGTGAAGGAGTTTCTGGTTTCCACTCTTCGATCGAGGGGATAGACTAGAGAGAGAGGTAGTGGCAGGTCGCAGGCTGGCAGCGTGTTTTCAAGTATTAGTAGTGAGACGAAAATGCCCCTCACTTTCGTATTAGTTACCAAGCTGTCCTACTTATTGTAATTGTAACACTTCTGGGTTTTTGAGAATTTCCAATTTCCAATATAAATGTGTAATTAGAATGAAATCATTATAATAGTTTATGGAAAAAAATCTTATTGTAATTTTCATTTTTTTTTTAAACTCTTAAATATGAAAGTATTTTTCTTGTTTGGGAGTAACAAACTAAATAAATATTTTCCCTTGCAATGTTTCTTTTCATTGTAACCAAGCAAAAGAACGAGGGTGATTGAAAGAACTGAGAATTGTATTATTTGATTCAATGGAATATCTTGGAATCCTTTTGATTTTCCGTTAAATTGATGTTGAGTAACATTTTATGACTTCTTATATAGATAAGAATATGATTCTTCTATAGCTGATCTTTCTTAACTACATTTAAAATTTAGATATTATTTTCTCAGCCTAGTGGTCCTGTGGCTGGTGAGGGTAGGACCACTAATATCTTAATATTTTACCTATATTAAGCTTAGTAATGGTGATTTTTTATCTATATCTCTAGTTGTCTCTAATTTGGATTATTTTCCTTTGAACCATTTTCGTATGATTTCCTTATTTCATTTCATCATTTTTTAATTTAGCTTGATTGGTTTCTCAATTAAAACATTTATAATTATTGTATTTTAATAATTTTGTACCTTTGTTTTATTGTTCATAGTTATCCTAATTGCGTATAATATATACTATCAATTTTTTGATGATTCTCTCATGTAAAAATCACTCAACAATTTTTTCCATTGTTTACTAGAAGAAAATTCATTTTTCCTATTGAGATTTCATCTTATTATCTTAATATGCCACAAACATCTCTAACCTTTGAAATGATCATTATGCAATGGTGGTTTTCATACATATTTATTGGTTCATGGCCTAAACAACTAGATGGAAGATTCCCAACCTTTGTTTCACTAAAGCTAATCTAAGGGTTTTTTTTGTATCAATTTTCATTCTCATTTTTTAGTATTTTTATTTTTTACGTGTTTGGTATCTAGTTTGAATGTTATTTTTATTTAAAAAAATAGAAAGAAAAAAAAAACCTAAAATTTATAATAGAGATTTTGTCTATGATACATATTCTAGGTCTTGGGCCCAAAAAAAAAAAATTATAGGTTAAAAACTTATCACTTTCATTTTTATGCAAACTACTTAAAATCCAAACATATAGTGGATGTGCATCTAGCACAATGATAGCCAAGGTTTAAAGTATTGTATTGGTTAGGTGATTTTAAGAGACGTATCGTCCTGTATCGAGTAGTGTATCGCTATGGCTAATATATTTTAGTGTAAATCAATGGAGAAATGTATCGAGATGTATCTTATTGGTTGAGTCAAATATGGATACGTATTGGTTAGTATCGTCTAGTATCGTGGGATACTTTAAACCTTGATGATAGCAACCAAGTAGAGGTAGTAAGTCCAAGGAACTTTGGGATAGGTCTGCCCTCAAAGAACATGATATTTAGATATTGGGTGGATCAAACACCAGCCCATGTCAGAAACTAGCCCAGTGCCTTACTCTGCTTGCTAAAACTGTTCATTACAAGGAAAACACACGTGAACAAGAGCTCAAGACATATCAATTATATATAAGAAGATAATTTAAAAGAAGATTAATATATGTTTGGATGATTTTGGCACCTGCTCCTGGACTCTATTCTAGTTGGGTTTGTTTCAGCTAAGCTCTTGGCCTTAAAATAGCTCCAACAATATGAAGCATGAGAGGTTAGCAATCGATAAGATATCAAGTTCATGTAAGACAATCTAATAAAGATCGCAAAAGTTGATTGAATACTTAAATTACAAAATAAGGTCATAAGAAGCATATTTTATTTAGAATTCATTGAAGACAATTATGAACATATCTGATAGTGTATCCTTAACGCTTATGGATGATCATGCAGGGAAAGTCACCTAATGTTTCTCAAGCTCGCTACGGAATTTCTTTTTCATTGGATTAGAAATGGAAAAGTACTCACGAACATGGAGAAAAGAAAAAGTGAATAGATTTTTTATAGCATGTTTAGCTGGGTTAAATCATGAAAAATAGAGAAGTTCCATATTTCCCATTTATTTTAGGGGTGAAAATGAGATGGGAAGTATATGCATTTTTGTTCAATTAACCAAACATATAACCCAGACTCAGTCAAGAAGGAATAAATTATGGGTTTTTTTTTTGGTTTTTTGAATAATTGACCACTGTGTGTTGGCCTCTTATTGCAGATAATTTTGGTGGTTATGTTAATAAAAGTATCACAGGGAAATAGATGATAGACTTGGAAAGATCAAATTCTCATAAAGTATAGGATGCGAGACTTTATATTGAGAAATACAAGGTATCTATGGGTGCAAACCTCCTTTTATTCTTTTACCAAACTATTTATGGTTTATGGTTTTTTTTAATGGGTGGTGCTACACGCGATCAATCAAAACCATAAGAAAATGAATGCGAAATTGGTTTTGGTTACCTAATTCTATGGATTTGAAATCGATGAAACATTGACTCCTCTTTTTAAAATTCATTTGGATATAACCAAGTGGGTGCTCACCGCCATCATGGGATGCAAAAACCATGGGATCTGTGGTGCCTTGGGTCGCACCGGATAGTGAGGGCAAAGCCTAAACCGGGATAGAAAGAATCATTTGAATATTTGTTTTGAAAACATCTCCATAGGGATTTTACCGTTGATTCTCCCAATTAGTACACCCTTATTTCAGAATGATCCGATTTTTACAAGATCAACGTATAGTAATAATAATAATCTTAATAAGAGGTTAAGAAAGTTCAACTCTCCATAGACTATATGTAAAACACCTTGCACGGCATGTGTCTTTCCTCCAACCCCACTCGATGGACTACACGTGGCCTATCCATAGTTGCTTGCTAGTTGCTACCAAGGGAACGACATTCAGTGGGTTAACACATAACGCACACCATGCGCCAATATAGAGGCAAGGTTTTATATCGCTATGTTGCAGGGGGCAACACGACTTATTCAAAAAATTGCCAATATTTCACCAAAAAATCAGGGGTATATTGTGAAAAGTCAAATTTTTACGATGTATCGCAAAATCCATCATATTTAACATAATTTCATTATATTTTTGCCAAAATGACATAATTAATATAATTGTATAATGAATTGTAGACTTTAGTACTCCTCTTCACTAGTTGGTTGTACATTTGTGTTCTCTTTGCATGTTTATATTAGTTTATATAAAATTTTCAAACTTTCAATTTTGCCCGCATATACTGGACATGACAATAAAAAACTTTACATTAAATGATGTTTTAGGCAAAATAATGGAAAAAATCTGTTGTACACAACTCTCTGCTGTGCACAGCAGTGTACTTAAATGCCAAACAATAGGCTGAAATTTAAAGCATGATTTCACATTTAAAATGTCCAAAATATACTTGTATTTTTTTTTTATTTTTCAGCCTATTATTTGGCATCTAGGGTGGTGCAGGGGGGGGGGCAGTGATGTTTTCCCAAAATAATGCTCCTAGTGTGTTTATTGGCTCAAATTAGGTTGTATATTAAAATTCAAGGCAAAACGATTCTAAATACCCTTTGAAATTAAGGGTTGAATTATTAAAAAAAAATAAAAAATTAAGGGTTGAATTTTCATCAGTCCTGCCGAAATGTCGCCGCCGGTGTGTCGCCACATTTTGAACCTTGCGTAGAGGATTTGGAGTTAAAAAGAGAAAAAATCAAAATTTGATTTTACATCTTTATTATCATCCTGAACGCGGAAAGTTTTAGTATTCGATCGCGCTTCAACTAGGTGACAGAGAGGGAGATAGAGACGCGTTCGCTTTTCAGCCCCTTTCTTTCTCGTTTGTTCTGCTTCCAAAGAATTCTGGTTTGTTCTGAGCTTCTGCTTTAATTTATTTACTTTCACTTCCAAGATGACCCTATAACTTGATTCATTCTGGTCTTGGTAACAGCTATAAACTTGATTTTTATACGAATTCCAAGCCTATTGAAAAATTATTTTATGGATCAATTTCTTCTGTTGGAGGATTTTGGCAGGTTTAAGTTTCAGAAAGCACCTTCACCAGTTGTGTAAGGAACCTATTATTTTTTTCAGGACTCTGATATTGAAATTGCGCTCGCTTCTATGGGCTGCCATAGTTCCAAGGCCTGTAAAAAGGCACCTGGATGTGAAGATTCTGTAGTTCTTGACGAGCAGACCACTTCTGAGTACATAAATGATGCTCTCGATTTCCAAATTTGTAAGTGCAAGGCTTGTTTCTCATTTTTTTAAAGGGTGATAGTTATCTAGCAACAACAGAATCTTATGATTATCCAAAAAAGGAATCTTATTAAAATAGAGAATAATTTAAATTAGAAATTGTTAGATTTTATATTTTAGCCACATGCATAAATAACTAAAATAAAGTCTGTACTAAATCTCTTAAGAATAAAATCTTCATGATCTTGAGCCCCACAGATCCTTTATGTAATATTCCTGACATGCCATGGGTTGTGATACTGTTCATTTGAGCAATGTTTAGCCTTCTAAAAGACCATCTGCACTCAATGGGCTGGCTTGACATGGCCTGGTCCATTGCTGGTTCACTTGGTCTTGGTTCCCGCTGGTTGTCCTGCATCAGAGGCAATCTAAATGGATCCTGGAGTGGCTGGTTACAATCCTGATTCATGCCCATATTCTGGGGCTTGGATAGAGTTGAGGCAATTTTCTTATAGTGAACTAATTATTCATCTAGATGTCCTTGAAGTTTTTAGGAGATATCAGTCTGGATGGTTTTGTGGAATACAAGTCTAGAGGGTAGATTGTCTTATATTATGTTACTTATTTCCACAATTTTCCTTTGCCAACTTTGCAATGTATAGTCAATTCCAATTTGTAATGTTTAGAACATCTGAAACACTTTTTTCCTCATTGACAGTTACTGTGAGTGAAGTGGAGGCTTTATATGAACTATTCAAGAAAGTAAGTAGTTCAATAGTCAATGATGGGCTTATTCACAAGGTAATTAACTAATGTCTAAGTTCTTAACTGTCTTTAATATTTACCCACTTCTGGTCAGTTTTGGTGATATACTGGGTTATTGGACATACTTCATTCATGATGACTAATTTATTTTTTCAACCTTACATACAGGAAGAATTCCGACTTGCTCTCTTTAGAAACAGTAATAAGAAGAATCTATTCGCAGACAGGGTGTGTATTTCTTGGACATTTGCCTTTCATTCTCAATTATTTCTGAGGTCTATTTGCTGCAGTATAAAATTTTGTTTTGGAAAATCAGCATCATCAAATTTTTTTATTAAATATTTCAATGTTGTTGAAATCTTGATGTTTCTTAAGCTCAGAGGGATTTTGGGTTGGTGATCTCACGTGTACTCAAAACTTAAAACTAGAGCTAGTTTAAGAGTAGCTCCAGTACATAATAAGTTGAGACAAAGACATTTGAGATGGCATGGATATATGCAATAGGAAGCTTTGAACAGACTAGTTAGCAAGGGTGATGTGATTCAGATTGGAGGAGTTAGCAGAGCCAGGGGCAGCCTAAACTGATCCAAGGATAACTAGTAATGAAAAGGAAGGCATGGTTTAGGATTTAGGACTGGCAACAAATATACCTTTGAACATAGTTGACCTGGCCAGTTCTCATTTTTTGGGTAGGACTTGATAAGAAAGCATATTTGGGCATTGATTTGAGTGCGTAAAAGATTCCAACCATATGATAGGGGTGGAGTACTTCAATGATGCCAATTACATCAATGGTCAAGATACCACCACATTTGTGGGAGAACAGCCTGAAATTCAAAACTGAAGCGGTCTTTCTACTTATTTTAGTAGTTTCTAACCATTGTTATTATTTATAAAATATTTTATGTTGAAACTAACTGAGCTTTGGTTAATTCTGTTTGCACTATGACATATATGAATTATCTGTGATGGAAATTCCACTGGGTTTGGCTTCGATTCAACTTGTATGCCTACCATTGAGCTGTTTATTTTTGTGTCAGACTTGGATTAACCTAATGCCCATCCGTTAGCTCAACTTGGAAATGGTCTATTGTAGAAAATGGGATTTGTTGAGTTCAGATGCTTAACATCTGGATTAATATGTTGCAATCTGTAAAGGGTTTTGTTCCTGTTGGTGTCTATGTACTGAATACAGGGTTGTCATATCTAAGATACCTATTATTTAATGACTGTTTTGGCCTTCTTAAATGAATGAAATGATTCTCTTTTAGCATTTTTAAATTGGAGTAGGTTGAGATAGTTATCTTGATGTGTTTTGAAATTAGAGATAGATCTACGGATCTTCAGTTTTTGGGAAACTATCCTTCCTTTTTCCCTCACAATCTTAGCTAGGGTTTATGAGGTTTTAACATCTTCCATTCGTTGCTGCAACCTACAGCTAAGGGGTTGTATGGCAATGTTTGTGCCCATTTCATTGTTTCTCACTATTTCTGGGTGTTGAAATCTTGTATGGTTGCACTAGAATGAGCACATTTTTGTGACAAAAAAGAAACTTGTATGGTATACATAAAATGAGCATTTTTTTTAATAAAACCAAATAAAACACTTCAAACACATTTATTCGAACTTAAACAAGTTGCATACAATGTGGTTAAACCCTAATTATTTAAATATAAGTTTGTAACATATTTTAGACGTTCCTATTAAATATGAAATAAAACAAGATGACCGAATATGAGATCATCTGTGTACTAAATCTGAATATTTGAGTTAGATGTTCTTCCCAGGGAGGGCACTTGAAAAACTATCCCCCTAAGTTTTGTGTTGTGCAAGACATTCACAATACCATCTAACCTTGTCCACTTGGACACATTGATCCTCCACCTTTCATCAATCTATACAATAATTGGAGGTCAAACAAAATATTGACATTACATACAACATTGACTAACATTTAAGCTTTGTCATGTATAATCCAAATTCATCTCTGAATCAAAAGAATCTTGGTGGATTTGAACCACCATCTCTTGAAACATGCTCATGTTCCAAGTGCTTTACCAATTGAGCTAAAGATCCATAAAGTTGAGTTGTCATCTTGAAGGATCAGCTGTCCTCAAGCTAACTTATTTGTCATTGCTTGCTTTTTTTATTGTTGATCAACAAATTCTAGTATGTCCTGTAGAAGTGTAGAGTATCATCACTACCAGTTCACTACCCAAAGAGAAGAAAAATTCAAAACAAGGATGCAAATGTATCAGAAGATTGTAGTTTCCTTTACTAGAGAAGTTTGAGATCGATTTCTGTTTTAGGCACTAACAGGGAAAGAAGACTTGTGGAAATAAACATAATCATGGTGTGATATATGGAAGTAAACAAAACCCAGTGACAGGATAGGAAAAACCAAAAGATCAGTGTAGCTTTCCTATCTTAACATGAAAAAGTCATACATGCTTAAGCTACTTTTGCAGAGGTGCAAACAATTACATTTGAGTCACCAAAAGAATTCCTGCATATGCATCTACAATGAAGAAACATATGTAGACAAAGCCATAAGTAAAGATGTAAACAATCCTATATTCTATTTGATCCCTCAACTGCCTGTTCATGTCTACAATAACTCCCCAGGGATAGATGGAACCATATAGAAAAAGAGACAAAAAAAAGTAAGTGGAAGAAATTCAGCAATTACTATGGCTTAATTGCCCATGAATGGGATATAGTTGTACCTGGACTCTAAACTTGATGAACAAAGAAAGGGAAAATACCAATTCTTTTTCAAAAGAGAGACAAGAAAATTGACACTGAGCTGCACATTCTGGAAGGTCTGCTTCTCTTCCATGCCACAGTTTCCCACAGCAACCCCCATGCACCGAAATTTCTTGAGCTGGTACTTAATCATGGCCTTGGTCTCATTCACTTTTGACTCAAGAGACTGTTGGTGGGAAACCAGAGTTGGAAACTTACCAGCCTTGCTAAGACCTGGACCAAGAAGAGAGGAGAGGAGGAGACATGAATGCCAGTCCCACTGAGGCATGGACAATGAGCACTGCCAGTCCCACACTACCACCGCAGTGCACTAACTAATATAAGATCTACCTAGGGACACTTCTGACTTCAGTTGACTTTACTATCACAAAGAGAAAGGTAGGCTTCAGATCGGAACTTTACCTTCGACAGAATTGAATATCAAAAACAGCAGGCTGACACCACAGATAGTCCCAGTTTAGCTTCGGAGTAACCCCCTAACTTGGGTAAGATGAAGGTAAGCTATTAGAAAGGACAGAAAATAGAAACTAATCTAAGAAATAGAAACAGAGAAAGAAAAAAATGCCCTTGTTTCTCCGCATTTGTGTGAGAAGTGTGGCAATTTTTGAGAAACACCAAATTATGTTTCTCAAAAGGTGCTCAAAACTGTGCGTGGCATCTGGTCCATTTCTAAAATTGAAAAAAAACACACAAAGAAATGCACCGGTGAGCCGTACAAGATTTGAGGTGTTTCTGTGCCCAAAATGGGGAAAAAGGAAAAAAAAATGCAAGAAATGAGAAATGGGAACATTGCCATACAACCCTTAAATGTATAACATTTTAACATGCTGAGTTGTGTCTTTGGTAAGTTATAACATTTTCTGTTTTTAAGTTCTCAAAACTTTAATGAGTTCAGGGGGTTGGGTTGGGTTAGTTTTGGGTTTGTTTAAACTAAAATAAGGTATGACTACAATTATTAAGCTAACCTGGTAGCCACTTATTACCCCTTCCACGAGCAATATGATGGTGAACCTGGATAAAACATTTACCTGAACAAATGTAGGGTCTTTGGTACTTAAAAACCAGTATTCTAAGTCAAAGAACTATTTCTCTGCTAATTTTATCCAGGGTTGCCATAAATAGAGATTCCAGATAATTCTTGCGGTGATGGATACTTTAAAATCTGCTATGGTAAGTGTATTATGCTAGTTATTTGATCCTCATATGTTTTCTGAATTAATGAATCATCAATGGTTATGTTTACTTTATCCATTACTGGACTCTTTTCTCAATGCTGGATGTTAGCAAAGCCATCCTATTTTTCCTGCTAGGAAGACTGCAATTCATCATGATGGTTTTCCTCTTCCATAGTTGCACTTATCAAGGCATTTTTATGCAGATATTTGATTTGTTTGACACCAAGCGCAATGGGGTTGTTGAGTTTGGAGAATTTGTTCGATCATTAAGTGTATTCCACCCAAACGCTCCTGAAGCAGACAAGATATCTTGTAAGAATATACTTTGCTAATCATGAAAAGGGGAGGGGTTGGGTCTGCTGCCAGATTTTGGTAAGCTGGTGGATGTGTCCATCTCAGGTCTAGGCACAAGGGAAGATGGGTCTTTTCAATGGACAAGAAGAGATGAAGATGCATGCTGACACCTGGTGGCATACCCAGCCTTTTCCCTGGCAGTTTGTTTATTTGCAAGATAAAAAGGGGTGGGAAAAATAAATAGGTGGGACCCACTTGTAGTGGGGTGGGGGAACAGGAAAGGAAATGAAAGGATTTTGTGAAAAAGTTGAAAATGTGGGTCCCACTTTTATCATTTCATCCTTTTCCCACAAAATTTCACTAAAAATGTTGGACTTTTAAATGAGATGATGGGTGGGAAAAGTGGGATGCTGCATCAACAGAAAAGCTTCCTTAATTTGAGGAAGCTTGTTTGCTCATTTTCCCACCTCATTGAATCAAACAAACCATGCTTTGGGATTTTGTGGAAAATTTTTCCCACCCCTTTTTCCCTACCCCACT
The DNA here is from genome assembly GCF_041222555.1 of Hakea prostrata. NCBI lineage: Eukaryota > Viridiplantae > Streptophyta > Magnoliopsida > Proteales > Proteaceae > Hakea > Hakea prostrata. Next base: position 70,702,632 of record NC_142601.1, on the reverse strand, counting down.
TCAAATTCTTCAAATGAACAGTGCCTCAAGAAATATTTTCTTTGTACTTGATCTTATTGCCAACATCTGTAACTAACCTAATTCTGTAAACTTTTGTATCAGTTGCATTCAAATTGTATGATCTAAAGCAGAGTGGTTACATTGAGCAGGAGGAGGTAAATATTTGTTGTGATAACATTTTGGATTTGTTCCATTTTCAGCTAAATTTCTGTGAATTTTCTGCTATACTATATTATGCTCGTAAGTATTTGGCAATGCAAATGCATTAATTTAAGTCTATACCATTCTATTTTAATGATGTAAAAGCTTAAAGAGATGGTGTTAGCTCTATTACATGAATCCGATCTGCCTCTTTCAGATGATGTTGTGCAAACAATTGTAGAGAAGGTAAGCAGTGCTTTTGATTCACTTCACTCTCTGCATTTTTTATCTATCTGAACCATCAGATATATCTGTTCATTTTCCATCTTCCTTTCACAGACATTTAAGGATGCTGATTCGAAAGGTGATGGGAGGATTGATCCAGAAGAGTGGAAGGAATTTGTAGCTCTGAATCCGGCTATACTAAAGAATATGACACTTCCATACTTGATGTAGGTCACAAGTCCAGTCAATTGTATGGTTGGTTTACTGGTTTCTTGGCCATGTTAAATTTCTAGTTGGGTTGGTGTAGTGGTTTGTTGGCCATGCTAAATTTCTATTTGGTCTTATTTTATATGAGGAAGCTTTCTACCTACTCTATCCCAGTTGCATGGCCAACAATTTTATTCATAGGCACTGAATAAATTGGCTGTCTTGTGTTCCATCATCCCTGTTAATTCTTTCCATTTTGGCTGTTGCATTTCAACCATGTGAACTGATGATTTAGCTAGTTGTCCATTGGATAAATTTGGGACCCTTCTGATAGGTTACACATCAAATTTGGTGGCCTGTCTCAACTGATGAACCTCCATATATGCGGTTTTCCTAATTTGTGAAATATTCCCATTCAATTCATGCTGAGCTCACTTACTAGACTTTTAAGCTTTGTTTTAGATCATAGATGAAAATTTCATAGTTTTCCAAATTTTGACTTTTAATAACTGATGATGTGGAGCATTTGTGCGCCAGATTTGGCCCAACTAAACCGTCACATGGCGGTAGCTAAGCTCATGATGGAATGGGCTATTCTTTTGTGGCTGTGCCTAAACCACTCGCTTCCAGCCATAGTTGTTATGGGCAGAACAATTCTATGGAGGACAATTATGGGAAATTGTAGTTATCTGACAAAGAGGGCTTCTGAAGCACAGAAGCTCTGATCACGTAATTGATGTTCATGTCATGATTAATGAATTGTGGTTTCAGGGCAATTGAGCACATGAAACAGTTTTAGCAAGTCTTGCATTTACCAATACTTCTGCATATTTATGTGTTATTTTTCTTTGGATGACATCTTCAGGGATATTACTCTAGCCTTTCCCAGTTTTGTGATGAACTCTGGAGCAGAAGATTCAGAACTTTAAGGACTAACATGCAAGATGGCTTCCAATGCTTTGTGAGATGGAGGATTCCTTGAATACCATTTTAGGAGGCATTATTACTTCTTATGGATGAAATCACCGCTGTCAGCCAATGTCAGGCTGAAGAGCAAGTTGCTGCTTATGGAAATAAGAGAGGTTCTGGATGAAATCACCAATGTCAGGCTGAAGAGCAGAGTTTTCCTCCTATACACTGCCATCACTAGCCTCAATACAGGAGTTTCTACAAGATTGTGCAGGTTTAAGTCGAAAGGCTTCATACTGACACCTTTCTTTCCCTTTTAGGATCATTTATTTTCCCTTCTTAAATTCCAGGTCTGAGGTTCAACTCTCTGAGATTACCCATAGACAGGTTGATTCTGGAAGTTATGAAAGCTCGATGTGGTCGCAATTTAAAATGGAGGGAGAAAATGCTGAGACGCCACCTGCAGATTTCTTCTTTGAAAAACTGCAGTAGCCAGTTCATAAGGCTCCCTGTTTAGCAGGTTATGGGAAGGGTCGCTGCAATACTCTTTAACTTCTAGAGATAAATTCAGTTCCTGTGATCGAGAGAGGTTCAAACATTTACTACTATAGAGTGGCAATAAATATATATTTCTTTTTTTTTTGGCATTTGATAGCAATGATCATATATATTCATTTAGGGGTATTACTGACATTTACTATTATAGGAGTGGTTAAAGGTTAGTGTTTTATATTATAAATAATTACTTGGTACATTTGGGTTTGAGGTTTTTTCCACTGTAAAGACACAAATAACACCTGGATAAAAACGATTGTATTGCAATTCTTGAAGAGGTGTATTTAAAAGCTTTTATCCCTAACGGAACATTAAATATAAGATTTTGCTTCCGTTAAGACTTCCACTTTTGGGTTTTGCTCATCTAGTCTCTTCTTCATATCATCACTTCATGACTCTTGCATTTTCCTTAGGGCGCAATACATGTATTTCGGATTGAAATCTGGATTCACAATGGGGTTTCTTCCATGATTATATTCATGAACTATAGATTTGAATTATTATAGGAACAATCCTTTTTTAGGATAGATCTTGAATTAGATCCAAAAAATTCAAACTAACCAAACAATTAATTTTACTAACCATGACTCTAGAGATTTGAAGTCTATAGATTTGAAATCTCTAAATTTTGAATCCAGACTCAAGTAACCAAAAAAAATTCAAATCTTCGGAAGTTTAGAACTTTTTTTTTTTTTTTTTTTTTTACTAGTGCTTTTTTACATACTCACAAATTAATGTAGGGCTCACAGTTTAGAACTTTACATTGGAGACCAGCAGGAAATTTATCTAGTCCATTTATGATGTGGACCATCCATTTTTTGATGGATGTGTGATAAAAAATAATCGAAAATAATAAAAAAAAAAATCTCATCTACACCCCCCGGCCAGGGCAAAAAATAATATCCATCACCTTAATCCTATGGGCCCTCCGTAATTTGTGGTCAATAGCCATCTGTGCTCCTCGTCGGTGGAGATGATTCAGATTCATTTTCAATAGCCCAAAAAGCAGTTGGAAGTGATCGGCGCTATGAGAACTTGGAAGATTTTAAGCTTGCATCGGATGTGCTCTCAAATGGTCCAACGTTAAGTCCTACTAACTCAGTCGAAGCCCAAGCCGACGTTGGTGGGCTTCAGACCGAGTTGGGCCCATTGGGCACAGTTGACTCTAACCCACGAGCTTCAAAAATTCAAGCCCATAATTCTCTTCGTATCCAAGAGTGGGTTTGATCAAAATAAACAAATTCCAACCCTTCCATTTGGTGTTCTCCTCTTTCACCCTTGATTTGTTGGAGTAATCTTTACGTTGATCATTCTGGTCCAATCTTGCCTTTGAACTCAAGAAAATTCTAGACAAAACCTCTGGTTAGCCCAGCTATTGCTTTCTTGCTGATGTTAGGTGTGGTTTACCATCAGCAATTTCCATACCTTTCTGCTACAAAATCAAAATCGCCAACTCCTGGTTTTAGGTCGTGATATGTGAAACACCACCAGAAGTTTTGGGTGGGAATGGGTCGGTTCTAACTTCTAAGTATCGAGTAGGAACCCGGCCGAACCAATCATGAGAATGGGAAAACCAACGGTTTCAGTCAATGGAATCAAATGGTCCGACCGGTTGACAAACCAATTCTAACAATTTGCAATATCCGTACGTTTGCTTAGCGGACAGCCGGACACGGTTCACGTCGTACGGAAATAAAAAGCAACAATGGGGGCCATTTCGACATTTCTGCGCATTTCATAGCATATACATGGATCAAATCATCATGAACTCACCGAGTTGCTCGCATTGCCCATCGACGTCAACTAGAAGCCAACACCGACACCTCAACGTGCTTTTCCAGAAATCTTTCAAAATCTCAGATCGGATCTTTGCACTCTCCCACGTATTAGGTTACTCTTTCTTTTGTTTTTTTGAGGTTTGATTGACTAGAAACGTTTCTGTATGGTTTTGCGCCCATCTCTCCTTCATAAGTTCCTGATTCGCCAACTGGTTTGGAGTCGATTCTTTGAGGATGGGATAATTGCGTGTCAAGTGATCTCTCTGTCACGTATCGCGTCTATGAGTGTTGGATACCCTTTTGGAGTTCCCTGTCTGAACAAATTGAGTTTCTTCTAGTTGTTTGATAGATTTTAATAGCAAGAGAGAAGTTTGACAATACTTAGCTGTTCACTTATCATTTTTATGTGAGTTTGAGGATTTACAGAGTAAAGATTCGATTTAATCGGGTTTGTTATTGTCTGGTTCATCTTCAATTGTTTCAATTCTGATATCGTGATTCCAGATCGAGTTGGCGTGGATTGTTAACTCTTGCGATCAGGTCAGTTATTGCTGGTGAAATATTGTTTCACTTTCTGTTTATTAATTAAAACAGCCAAATGAGATAATTTTGGGACAATTTGAAATTTACTTCAGGGGAATTGAGGTTGGAGTTCCTGCGGTATTCTTTCACCTGTCTTGATTTGTTGGTATATGAACTGGAGGGTGAGTTGGAATTGCTTGCTCGCCTTATGGTAGTTGGTGAGTTTGTATTTCAATGGGAATAACTTGCAATGCAAAAGGCGATGCTAGAAACCAATTCAGAAACAGAGAAGGCTGAATCCGCATGGGATATTGATATTCAAGACCAAAATAAGGGGCATCGCAGTGAGCCATCTTTCTCTGGTTGGTGTGATGAGAATGGGATCATTCATTCAACTCATTCTTCAAAAAATGCTGACGCCAGAATAGAAGATTCTGATTTTGAATTGCCTTTGCCTGAAGGAGACGGGCTAGATAATGAACGCTTAAGTGGGGTTGCACAAAACTTTCAGCAGAGAAGTATGCATATTCATGGAGTTCATTCAATTGATAATACAGCTTCCCATACTGAAGGGAATGGAAATGAGATACACTATAAGCCTTGTAACATTGAAATTGGCCTTGAGAGCCAGCAGAAAGTTTCACACTTTAATGTGGATGGTGCTGCTTCAAGTGGAACACACAAAACAGTACCAGATACGCAAAGCCCAATTACAGTAGTTATTGTTCTTAAGACCTTGTTTTTTGTACTTGTATGGTACAGTTTCAGCACTTGTTTAACTCTGTAAGTTTTCAAAGTCTATGCTAATATTCAGTTCCCTTCAATTATGCTTTGTCCTTTCACTTCTGGACTGATTATTTCTTTTGAGCAGATATAATAAGACACTTTTAGGAGATAATTTAGGTAAGTTTCCTGCTCCAATGTTGATGAACACTGTCCACTTTGCCATGCAAGCTGTTCTGTCCAATGCCATCACATGGATTTGGAAGAAAAGGTTTCAACCCAGAGTAGCAATGTCATGGAAGGATTACTTTATTCGAGGTAAGGGTATCATCTACATGCTCTGAATGGTTTACTTCATCCTTCTTTCTGGTTCCTGTTCTTATGTTTGTTCAAGTCATCACAAAATAAATCCCCAGTTTTTTTTGTTTGATGCCTAACACTTTATGTAGTCTCTTGATTTTCGAATTGGGGTTGTTGGGAAGGGGGGGGGGTGCTGGGTCCACCAAAGAAACTGGAAAAATGGTGATTAACTTCAAATATTGACAGTGATCTTCTGCTTAAGTGAGAGTGAAGGGTTTGTGATAAGTGAGATCTCTCTCTTCACATATTTCTATTTGTACCCATCTGATGTCTGGAGTCCCAAGTTCTGTTTCTTTTCTGTTTAATCCATGCTTTATAAGCATTTGATGGAAGGGGGGGGGGGACGTAGAAACAGCAACAACTAGGATTTTGGTTTGGCTCCATACACAAAGCTTATTTACACTTCAAAAATATTCTATAATAGTATAATCCAATGTGGAGGGATTTTATCAGGTGCAGAGGGTTGTTACATCTTTTGATGAATTGTTGGCAAACTTGATTGATAACAGTGAGAGCTGAGGATCTTTACAATGACCATAATTGTCATTTATAACATTTAAAATTTATAATGCTCGAGGGGGTGGGCCTTGGTGTAATGGTAATGTTTGCTGCATCATGACCAAGTGATGTTGGGTCTGAATCTAGAAACAGCCTCTTTGCAATAGCAAGAGTAAGGCTGTGTAAATTACAACGTTCCAGACCTGCAGTTCTGGGAGCCTCTGCACTTGGTATGCCTCTTATTTGTTCTCCTTTTTTTTTTTTTTTAATCTCAGTTTGTTTCCTGTCAATTAGTTTTAGTATGAATAACTAAGTCATGGAAGTTTGGAGTAAAGTAATTGCATGGATTTAACCATGTGGACTTGGCACCGATCCAATAAATTAACTTTCTGGTCTGAGTTCTTGAGTGCAACGGGAACCAAGCTCTTGGGATGATGTAAGTAATAAGGTTGTACATTTAAGAACTTTATTTCCAGGACCTTGAAAGCAATCATGAGAATGTCATGCAAATTGAAGGTGTTTAAAAGTCTTGGGAGAGAAAAAAAATGACTTGGACTAAGATTGTCAGAAGATACAAAAATTCTTAGAATTTGATAGGAAGTGTAATCCTAAATCCTGAAACATAATTATTAGAAGCTATAAATTTCTTTTGCATTGAATCCCAAAGAAAGAACAAATCCCCAGTCAAGTAATTTCTAATATGGTGGTTCCTGGTGAATAGATCCGCCATTCCTTCTACTCAAGGAGTAGCTACTGGAGAACCTGGAATGACTCTCCTCAGACTTGAGGTTCTCCTCATATGTTAGCTAGTCGAAGATGTTCCCTATTTGTGTGCTATGGAGGGATGAAAAATGATTTGTATGATGTTAGTCGTCAAATTACTGGAACCCCTACATACTTATTCCATCTTAGGAGTAAACTTTTGGGGGTTACGTCAAAAAAAAAAAAACCCTTGGGGGGGGGGTTGTTATCAACTTTATGCATGTTTCAAATCATAGAGCAGATCAGTTATACATTGTGTTATTGAGTTAATGCTAGTATGAGCCTAAAATGCATCAAAACATGAACCTGTTGACTGCATGTTTCCTGTTTTATTTTAAAAATGTTTTATCTATACTCTCATAGGATGAGCATCACCTTTTCCCTGAGCTCAATTTTTTTATGCATCCAATCTTCAATGTGCACTATTAGTTTCCCATATTCTTCTTAATTTATTAACCAAAAATTAATGCTTCTTAGTTTATTAACTTCTCTAACAACTAATGAACAGATGGACTTTGCCTTTCACAGTTGTGCCAACGGCTCTTGGAACTGCACTGGATATAAACCTGAGCAATGCGTCTCTTGTTTTCATCAGTGTCACATTTGCAACTATGGTTTGTTGTTGATCCTTGTTTATCTTTGTGATAATTTGTTGCTTTTTTTTTGCTCCTCCCCCCATCCCTTATAAAAATGATAAATGAATTAATAAATGTGTGGTAATAGTAAATGGGACTCCGTATATTTTGTATTTTTAATGTATTTCTTACTTACAACGTAGTATTGTCCATAATTTTCTCTCTTGCAACAGTGCAAAATGAGTCCATATGTTTCTTCTGTTTCTCTATTCTATTTCTAACTTACGGTATATCTGTTTTTTATCCTTTTCTTTGTCTGTAGTGTAAGTCCGCGTCTCCTATTTTTCTCCTCCTTTTTGCTTTTGCATTCAGGTGAGTTTTTCCCCATTGATTTTAGTTCCAATTTTATGTGCAAGTTGATTCATAGAACGTGTCATATGGAGATGTTGTGTTATAAGGTATATTTGTCAGTGTATGGTTTTATTTTGTGTCACCCCAAGGTTATAATTGTAACTTGTAACTTGTACCTTGTACCTTGTGTGATACATTATACATAAGGAGGGATGGTGTAATGTCGATGAAACTTCAGTTCCCCAAATATTCCATTAGAGGAATTCCACATAACATGAGAGACAAGGTCTGTGCGTGGGGCATAAATTGAGATCTTGGGAAGGTCTTGGTACTATCTTGGAATTTACTGGAACTGTATATTCCCCACCCACCTTGTTTTTTTATTTCTACCCATAAAAAAAGAAGTGCACCGATTCAGTTAGCTCTCGGTCCAACTTGGTTTTTTGACAGACCAAGTTTGGCAATGAAACTGAGTTCTCGAACCTTGGTATAGGCGTGCCCTTGCTGGGAACCTAAGATTCAGGACGTTCTTTCCACTAAAGAAGATTTCATCCTGCCACTACATGAGATATCACAATTAACTTTAGTGAAAGGGGTTAGGGAGGGTAAAAGATTCATTAACTTTTAAGTTCTAACTATTAAGATAATTGCAAGTAATGTAATACCTTCTCTCACTTCCTTTTGTCCCTCTATCTAGCTTCATATTTTAATAGAGTGCACTTGATTTTGTAGGTTGGAAACTCCAAGCATTAAACTTCTTGGCATCATATTGATCATCTCTGTTGGAGTACTATTGACAGGTATTTTCTCTATAATTGCACATCCATTCTTATATTCCTACTTGGTTGTTTCTAATTGTATTTTGTTCATAGCAATAATAAATAAAAAAAGGAAAATGCTGTTCATTTCAGCTTCTATGGCTTGCCACACAGTTTCTTTAAGGTGATCAACTGAAGGATCCTTAGGTTCCATTGCCCTCAAGTTCTACAAGACTGTGCCCTGTGTTTGTGGTGCTTATCTAATTAACCTGGGTGGGATTAGAATGAACAGTGGTCTAGAACCAAAGGTCAACATTAAATCAAACATGTGACTTGCAGCAACCTGACAAAGAACAAATGTGGAATATGGTATGTCGAAGAATACCCTAGGAAAGTGGATGAATGTCTCATCAAATTTGTTAACCATCCAGTGGTCGGATTGGAAGGAAAGGAGTTAAGAAAATAGAATGTCACCAAATTAGAAGCAAGAGAAAATACAACTAAAGTGAAGAGGAATAGCAAGTGAACATAAAATGGAAAGTGGGGAATGGAGTTAGTAACTAAGGGGAAAAAAAGAAGAACCAGAAATATAAACTAGAGCATAATAAGGAGGAACAGAAATACAAACTAAAGCATGTAAATTGCTGCTGCTGGTTATCATGAGAGAAACAAAGAATTTCTCTGACTTGAGGTTTGAATGTTTGATTGACAGGCAGTCGTTCTGAACTAGAATGACTTTGAAACTCAGATTTGAGAACATGACAGCAAGGAATATGAGAACAGAATAGTGAATCAAAATCCTAAAAAGGGGAAACAAAACTGATATGTGTGGGCTCCATGTAATGGAGAAATCTGACCTTTAAGGGAAGAAAAAAGAAGAATATGATGGAGATAAGTGAATATATTACCTGAGCTTCTTACTCATAACCTAGACCAGGCTCCCACCAGTCGACCTAGCTTACCAGATGCATGCTGTATCTGACGGAAGCTGCATCGCATAAAGTATCAAGCAAAGCTTCTGAGAGTTATTCAAATTTGCGTCTACAGGCCCTATGGCGTTCCACATTATATAAACACAGAGATTTTCAATTTCAGTAAGAAAATTTAATGCCTGACAAGATTATGTTGCGTGGGCAAGATAAAAAAATAGAGACAGCCTCTCAGGGAAGTGGATTCAGTTACTTCTGCCCCTCTTAGACCCTGTACGTGCATTGGGGCTTTTTTTAAGATTCTATCTTTAACAGAATAGGAAATCAAACCAAAACAAGAAACTGAAACTGTATCACTAGAAAGAAACTAGAATTCTCTGTCACGAGATGATCTTAGTAACCCATTTATATGACTTCAAAATGTGACCATCTAAATACAACTCTAACACCTCATCCACTATTTGATAATGTTCCAATATTTTTTGGGATCTAGAAGATATATCACCAATTAAGCTTTATGACCTCCAAACTGGCCCCAACATGTGCTGATTTCGATGAAGAGAATATCTCTATATACGTGCTGACTGAATTGCTGAAATTTAGGAACATAAAAATAGCACATGGTCAGGTAGGGTCTGGATTTGTCCAAATGCTGGTTTACGGACTACCATAGTCAGTTCTCTTCTTCCCTTTTAGGACATGCGTCACTTTGGCATCGATAAGAAGCCTTCTTAATTGCATCGTCTCACATCCCTTTCCCTAGTTCCGACTTTTTCTTCTTTTTTTTCTGGGGGGGGTTTCTAGAAGCTTCAATGTTATTTCGTGCAATGTTTGAGATTCCGGTTTAAACCAATGAAATCTCATAGATTATTTTGGGTCTACCCAAATTCAAAATGAAATACCTTGCAAATCTCATTGATTACTTGTTTTGACTGAAACTTTCAGGTTTTGGTCTAAATCTTGCTGTGTTGCTGCTGTTGGTTTGTACCAACCGAAAAGTTACATTCCTTTCAGACAAGAGCCATATTTTGATTGAAATTCGTGATTTCACGTGAACCCCAATATTTTGGTTCTTTGGCCATATCGCCTACAAATTTTGGTGGAGCAATGTGTTGGAAGCTATAATACATCTACAGCGTGCATTTAAACAGCTCAAAACACTCTGTTGCAAATTGTAATATTTTTGCATTTATTTATAAGATACAAGTAGGGATTATACCAAGTTAGAATCATAGAGAGCAACTTTGGAGTCAAAAGGTTATAAAATAAGTAGAACGAGGACGGAATATGTAGTGTGTAACTTTGGTCATGATTGGACAATGATGAGGTGGTGAAACTTGATAAGAAGGACATTCTACAAAGCAGTTATTTTAGGTACCTTTGCTCAATCATAAATACAAAAGGTGATATGGAGGATGATGTTTCCCAAAGAATTAAAATAGGGTGGATGAAGTGGAGAGGTGTGTATGCAGTCTTATGTGATCGGAGTATTCTTTAAAGCTTAAAGGAAAATATATGACTGTTGTATGACCAACTGTGATGTACAGTGAAGTGTTGGGTTGTTAAGAAGCATCAATAGATAAACTCAATCTAGCAAAAATGATGATGTTGAGATGGATGAGTGGCAAAACTAGGAAGGATAGGATAATGAATGATCATATTAGAGTTGGTCTGGGAGTAGCTCCAATAAATGATAAGTTACAAAAAAATTGATTGAGGTGGGATGACTACATTCACTGGAGGCCTTTAAATGCCCCTATACAGAGAAACGATTTAATCCATATCAAAGGAAGCAGGAGAATTAGGGGTAGACCTAAGATAACCTTAAGAGAAGTGGTGAGATAGGATCAGTGTTCAAAATCTCATCTCGTCTTGGTGTCTCAACAAGGTCAAGAGGACTGAGATACCAAGATTTTGCTAAAATCTTGGCAAACATGGTACAATAATGTACCATGTTTTGGCGGGATTTGGGTCTAATATTTTGTGTACTACCTAATTTGAGATTTTGAGGCAAATAGATACAATAACAATATTATTTTTAACTAAAACCTAACATCAACTGGTCTTCTTGATTCACACATGCCCAACTGTATGCAGACGGAACTGGATCCTGTATTTTCACAAATCTAGGTATGATATACAAGAAAACATTGACACTTTCATTAGGATGCAAGAACAAATACTGAGAAGTGGTCAAATCTCGGTTATAATTCGAAATTATAAATTTCAATTTAGATTATACAACCCCTTGAAAATTACAAATTACAGTTTATATTATACAACCCCTTGAAAATTTTCAAATCTTCACTTAAATTTCTGAGATTTCAGCGAAATTTCACTGAATTTTCTGAAAATTTGGTGAGAGACAGAAATTTAGTGAGATTCATTCAATTGACTATATCTTGTTTCAGACCATGTTTTATCTTGCCAAGGTCGAGATGGTCACTATAAACCATGGATAGGATATGTATAGTTTAAGCCTTGTATCTAGTAGGACCTCAAACAAAGCTGATTAGAAGACAAGAATTCATGTAGTGGATCCCATTAGTTGGGACAAATGCTTATTGGTTGTTGCTGTTGTACATATATTTAAAAGTTGTAACACTTAGACATTTAAAAATACTTTTATGATTTTCTAATTTTTTTGAAATGTAATTCATATATGGCTGTTTCCATTGAATATAGCTGAAGCTATATTTGAAAAAAATATACAATTAAGAATTAAGATATGTTGTATGCTACTACAAACCAGGGTATGAAACCAAGCTAGCAATTTTTTTTTTTTTTTATTTTTTTTGCTTTTTTTCTTTTTCAACAACATATAGGTTTCATTATGTTTAGAGATGCTTTATCAGAGTCCTCTGAAGTTTAGGTCCAAAGTACAGCAATTTGGCCACTGAATGGTCAAACAAAGCCAACCTCCATAACCTGCAAGGTTTTGAAAAGGTTTCAGCCCAAAACCTGGTATACCTTGGTTTCAAGCATGGTGGAAACTGACTTCTTGGTCCTTGATTACATGGTACCTTATTAGGTTGTTATTTCCTTTAGCCCTACACCATGGACTATGCTTTTTTTTTTGGGCTAATTTATTACTAGAGTGTACTTGTGCTAGCCAACCATGTCTAGTCCCTTCATTGCCTTACTGTTGATGTGGCTTGGTATACTGATCCATTTTGCAGTTGCAAAGGAAACAGAATTTGACTTTTGGGGTTTCATTTTTATCATGCTTGCTGCTCTTATGTCTGGCTTCCGTTGGTCCATGACTCAGATTCTTTTACAGGTAAGAATGTTCTGGCTTTCTCTCCATGTATCTGTCTAATCTCATACATCCCTGTCAGATTTTATCAATTTCTCTATTTCATGTTTTGGAATGGAACCTGACATTTCATTGTGTGTGGTCTCTACTAATTGAAAAATCGGCATGAAGAGAGAAGTATATGGTAAGTAGTTGACTCCACATTCTTTTATGTCAGTTATTTTGGTTCAATGACTCTCAGAAGGAAAGTATGTGGTGATGCATGCATGATCTTACTGGTTTATAATAGTGTTTACATGCCTGATGAAATCTTGATTTCACAATGTATAAACCAGACTGAACCCTTTTTGTCACATGAAATCATGAAACCTCTATTCATTCCCCTTTTCAGTTTTTGATAATATAAAATGTAGGTTCGAGACACTAAGTAACCCCCCCCCACACCCACCAAAAAAAAAAAGAAAGAACGGGGAAATCTCTAAGGCACTTTTGGTGTTTTTCAGGTTTAAAGAATCCTCTCACATTGATGAGCTATGTGGCTCCAGTTATGGCAGTATCAACTGCTTTACTCTCTCTTACAATGGATCCTTGGGACAAATTCAAAGAGAACAAGTACTTCAATGATTCATGGCATGTTATTCGAAGCATCCTCCTAATGCTTTTTGGTGGAATGCTTGCCTTCTTTATGGTAACAGTTAGTTTCAGTATTTTCTTCCTTATCCTAATCTGGCAAGATTTGGAACTTGGAGTTTTTGCAGACCATTTGAAATTTCAACTTGCTACTGTTGCACCATCCCTTAAACACTCACGTTCTTCACTCTAAATTTCTTGTCTTCTCTTTGCAGGTTTTGACAGAATATATTCTTGTCTCAGTAACCAGTGCAGTCACTGTAACAATTGCAGGAGTTGTGAAAGAGGCTGTTACTATTTTGGTATGAAATGTCTTGTGAATTGTTATCATGTGCTTTGACATGCTGTCACTTTTATCAATTGATTAGAACTTCTTGGACTCTGCTACTTTGTCAACACCCCATTTCATTGTTGTAGGAGAAAACCCATTAAGTACAGAGGAAGTTTGTGTCACTGTGATCAAGAAACCTGAACAATGGAAATATTGCAACGAGAAACTTAATCCATACCTGATCATACCTGAAAATCCCTAAAGATTCCGAACTTAATTGTTGGATCTGCTGAGCCATAGCTTACCTTGGTAACTTGGAGAAACTTGGTGAGTGGTATATTCATATATGATTAACCCAAGCCCAGCAAATGCGATGTTGACTTTCTTTTGTAATTTGATGCCCTTGTTAGACAAAGTGTTGTCAATACCTTGTACCTGAACAATCTTTACACGCAGGACGTGGATCCAACTCCTTGAGAGATCTGCTGTATCTGAAACCATGTAATATAGGTGAGAGGGAAAGAAATCCAAAGAACAATGCCGTTCCCTCCTATTTAATATGTAATTGCCACTTATTAGAGACCCTCCGCTGTTGAATTTATGAGACTCTTTGCAGAATATGCTACATAATGAAACACAGCTACCTCTTAAGGCTTGCTATCAATATGTAAGTATCAGTAGAAGGCAGAATCCTGGAATGATTGAAAAACTGTGAATTATATTGAAGCCAGTAATCTGTAAAGCAAGACATTGGGCATCAATCCCATATTATCATGATTGATAATAGGCATTATTTGTACATGCTTATAATACCTGATATATGGATGATAAAGGGTTAGCTGTAGATAGTTTTTCTTCTTTGGTAAGGGGGGTAAATAGTGTTTTACTTATTACGAGAAAGAAATAAGAGAGTACCATTCAGGGTTATTTCTTGAACAATTGGTAGAGGATTAGTGCCACGATGTCAATAAGAGAGCTTCTCTTTGCTAGGAAATTAACTCTTCTTGTTCTTTTTTATTGCATTTTCAGGTTGCAGTGCTTTACTTTCATGATCAGTTTACCTGGTTGAAAGGGTTTGGCCTTGTTATAATCATGGTTGGTGTTGGTTTATTCAACTGGTACAAGTAAGTTGTAGGTCCTTGATCATCATTGATTGCCAAATAATTTCTTTGTTTTCTCTATCTGAAATAACAAAGTTCTCTTCCCAATTTAATGGCAAATATTTTTTCTATTTGTCTATGGTGGTAGAGAAATGTTTCTCCACTGCTAACCTGGTTCTAGAATGATACTTTGGTGTATTGATGAGTCCTTGCAGATTTACGGAAGCTCCATTGTTCAACAGATAACTCAATTGCAATTGAAGCTTTCGATCCCACATTATATTGTGAAATTTTGTGGATACAATCATATCATGTTAACTTCGAGTGTTGAAATCTAAAATGGACAATATTTCTGGGTCCTATATTATAAAAATGTATAAAAAGGAAATTGAGGGCCCCATATTAAGTTGGATGTGTGAAAAACTAGGTAGGACAAGGCAATGGGCATATTAAAGCTGACTTGCAAATTGCTCTGATCAATGATAAGCTATGAGAGAGTCGTTTCAAGTTCCATGGAGATTTAGTAGGCCCTCCTTAAGGACTAAGGAGGAGTGACATGATCCCAATTGAAATAGCTAAAAGAGCTAGGGCAGGTCTAAAATGGCGTAGGAGAAATTGTGGAGATGGACATGCATAGTCTAGGTCTTGTTCCAAGTATGACCTCAGATAGAGCCTATTGTAGGGCTAGGATCCATGTAGCAGTCCCAGTTACCTGAGGTTTTCCTTCCTTACTGGGCTGTGCCTCTTTCCTCTACTTTCATTGTTCCTGTTTCATTTCTATTCTTTTTTCCCATCCCTCTTTTCCCCATCTCTTCATTCACCAATGTTTTGTGTTTTAGTCTCAAGGTTTATGACTTTGTTTTGTTTGGATGTATGTAGCTGGCTCCATTAAGTTGGGATGAGGCTGATTTTGTTGTTGTCATTATTGTTTTGGGCCCATATTGTCTTATTTAGCTCTATCAATCATTTCTTCAAAAGTTCTCTAAGTGTTTTAAATAGTTGATGAGCATTAACAGACTTGGCAAATCGTGTAGACACCATGTATCCTAGCTTTAGTTGTGATTGTTGACTAAGTCTTTTGATTCAATGAACATTCAATCTTGTAAAAGTGTTGTCCCCCTACCCCTTTATATATAACATGTTGATCCTCGTCAAACAGAAACCTATTAAGAGTATTGAGGCCATTAAACTATATCAGGTCAAAGAGAGAAACAGAGCTTGGTTGATATGTAGAATTACTCAAAAATATAAAGAAGTATTTATTGGGAATGCTTGGATAATTTTTTAACCAATCAGTTGCTTCAGTTCTCTGATAAATGTGCTCGTTTCTAGCTTACAGCTGCATCCCTGTGACAATTTTGTCTGATAAGCCTCTTCATGTCATTTTTCACTCTCAGGTACCAAAACCTACAGAAGCACCATGAAAGTGAAAATGATGAAGCAAGACCTCTCTCCACCAATGTTGCTGCAAGATATGTTATCCTAGAGGAGATGGAAGATCAAGAGGATGCTTGACTTTTCCTGAGATCAAATGTGAGTCTTGCTGGATGCATACCTGAATGAACATCATGAATTGCAAAAACTGAATTTGAAGCCTTATTTATTTATTTTATTATTTTTAAAAAAATTTTGACTTCTTACAACCCGGAATCTTGTATCCTAAGTCACCAGGAACTTTTTCTGTGTAGATTCTTCTTTTGAATTGGATATAATCAGTTAAAGTTTGATTTCTTGGACCTATAATTTTTATCTTAAACTTGAGATGGTCTATGAAATGTTTGAAACTAGTTGATTGTCATAGGCCAATTCCAAACCAGGTTATGGTATATTATTATTTGGGCACAAACTGGTTCAAGATCTTGATCTCGAGTTCCATCTCGCCAACTCAAAAAAGAGAGTTGGCTAGAGATCTTGTTGAGATCTAACTGAGTTGGTTGAATTTTTTTCCCAAGTTGAGGGGTATAGGGGTCATTTTGGGTTGAAACTTAGGGGCGAGACTGGGCGCAATGGTCGGTGGACAACACAGTTGTAGCCTGAGGTCAAGGCAATGAAGCAGCCTCTCAACTTAAATTGTTAAGGTGAGGTCGCGTAGGAAAATTGCAATCTCGGACTTTGCTAGTGCTGAAGCCTTTGGCATTGGGTTTGTCATTTCCTTTGGGGGTCTGAAACTTGCTATCCAGCCTATTTCAGCCCTTCTGAAAACATTGCTGAACTCAGAGTTATGGGGAAAGATAGTTTAAATGTGAGTTCTACTTCGAAGCCCAGGTGTGAAACCACTATGCTGAAGTGAAACCTTTTTATTTTTTTGGGTCAAAGGAAGTGAAACCTTAAAATGTCATATTGTATACATCATATGCTCATAAATTAATGCCTAGAATTCAAACGAGTATAATACATTATACATGTCGTAGTTCAAATGATGATCTAATCATCTGACTTCCAGCTCAAGAGTCAAGATTTGAGATCATATGTGCTGTAATCACATCGTCTTGTCTTGCTAAATGGAAAAAGAGAAATATCTCTCGAGATCACAAAGAGTTCCGACCATGGGCACAATTGAATGTCAAATCCTCAAGGAGCCTTATTTTGAACAGTCGGAAGCATTTGTCCACAATCCAAAACAAGTATTCAAGGAATTTATTGTTTAGAACTTTGAATCTGATACAACCAAGGAAGAAGAATAATAGTAAGGAGAAGCAAAGAAGAGATGCAGCAGCAAGAAGTTGTACTGCTGAGTGGAGAGTGCATATATGAGGAATGAAGAATCAAATACAAAGACAAATATACCCCAAAATTCTTCTTAACGGAAACAAATAATGCAACACAAAGATTTAATATGTTAACAAACCAATGCAATGTGCGAGTCCAAGGTGAAGAAGAACAATTTTCATTATGTATAGAAGAAGATTGCAATGGATATCTCTCACCAATCGCCAAAATGGCATTATTAAACTCTCGCCCTAAACCCTAAGGCAAAAATCCACAAATCTCACAATGACTCTATAGAGAGCGCAAGGTCTGTGTGTATATATATAGTTTCAATTGGATAAACAAGTTGACACATTGGGTTGGGTTGTCCCATACCGTGGAGCCAATGCCCCTGCACCCCCATCAAGGAGGAGATCAGTGATGGGCTTCAGACTTGGGCCTCTACTTCCATTACAAATCTCAGAAAACGGTCATTCAGGTTGCCTACTGTTAAGACACTAACGTAAGGGGTATACTGTAGGGATAGAGGAGTTGTAGAGTATCAACTCAAATAATGTAGAGTATCAACTCAAATAACCATGTGGGAATAGAATCGAAGGACAAGGACATGTGGGACAGGTGGCAGGGACTCATTCTTGAGCAGCCATTTTCTTGTTGGGGATTTTTTTAGAGGGTGTGGCTGGGGTGGAAAGTAGCTAGTGAAGATTTTTTTTTTGGGTTATATTAGATAGAAGGGGAGGGGAGAGTGGTAAGCAAGCATTGAGTAAGAAAATGGACAAGTTGTGCTCATAGGAGAGAGGAAGACTCTCAGGTTAGGGGGAATTTAGATAGGGTATTCAGGGGTGTGGTAGGTCTTGTATTGCAGTTTGATTGAGCAATTTTTAGGATTGAATTAACCATAGCACTTCCTGTTACATTTCTTGTTTACACTTTTCAATTGCGGTTTGTGTATGTGAGAGAGAGAGAGAGTGAGTGAATTAAGTTTGGAGTGTGTGTGTGGCTTGGTGTGTGAAGGGAATCACGGGTGCTGCCATTAGCTGGTATTCCAGTGGATTTCGCATAAGGGGCGATTGAGGCTCTTATGAACCTGTGAAGGGAATAACAGGGTGCTGTCGTGAGCTGGTATTCCGGTGGATTTGGCATAAGGGAGGGGCTCTATTGAGGTTCCTATCAGCCACCAAAATATGTTGGCGTTGGCCATTCTTCAGTCATTCTTCAAAACCAGGTACAAGAATTCATGCCATATATAACAGTACCAAATGTGAACCCATATGTACCCTTACTTTATGTAGTAAACACATAATAGTGAGCTTAACGACGAGGGTATAACAAGTACATCCGTGTGGTGTACCAAAAAAGTAAGCTACCTGACAGTTCAGATTACTGAGTATCATATACTTCGCATGCTCTTCATAGACCTATAAATTATGAAAGTTTGACTACTTTACTCTTCAAGCTTAATATTTCAGCATTCTGGTTCTCCTCATTTTCTGGTTCTAAAAATATAATATCAGTACTGTATGAACAGAGTATTCATGTAGATGGTTTTAGTTTTGTCTTTTTCCCTTTGTGTGGGACAGGGGGATGATTGTATTTGATTAGATTAAGCTTTGAAGTTTGATTTGTGGTTATCTATTGCATGTCCTCTCCATCCAGCTCCATATAATTGCCAGATCATACTTCTGCATGACACACTAAGGTGGCCCACTTTGGAAGCCCTTCATATCTGGGCCACACAACAGGTTGTTGCCCCTGAAAGAAAAGCAAAAACAGAATGGTGGACAGATGAGTGTTTTTTTCACTCTACTTTTTCTTCTTCTTTCTTGGTGACTTAAAAGTCAACAATGAAATCGTCATTGATTTGATGACGCCCCTTGTTGGCACGAACTTCTACAGCCATCATGATCATAGATGTATACTGGAGAGGAGATGTCAGTCTCTGTAGCAACCTTTCTGGCCTTGATGATACCCCTATTTTGGATCTTTCTCTAAGAAACAGTGAAGGATGGAAATTATGCAACTTGACTGGTGACCTTGTTATTGCATCTAGCAGAAGACTTCTTAAATTCGACCAAGCTAGCTAAGCCTTACCATCTAACAGCGTCAGCAACACTGTTACACTACTACTTTTCTTCCTTTCTGCCTTCTTTTAAGCCATTGCAGCTAGTTAAATAAGTTGATTCTATAACTCACTAGAAGCATGTTTAAGGGCACAAAAGCCTATGAACCCATCCTTGGAATTCTGAGAAGCTAGTATAAGAGAGACAAGAGCCGAGGATTCCAAATTAGGCCTATCCAAAAGATAAATCTTGGGATCTACACAAGGAACCAGGCAAGAACCTAGGTCACATTATCAAAGGCAGGATACCTTGTTGGCTTGAAAAGTCCTCGTGGTGCACCATTATTGGAACAAATCCTAAACCTGTCACTCTGTAAATGGTTTTTGTGTGGACTGCTAAACCAAATATTTTTTACATTAGATATAAGAACACAGGAGTGCTAGAACTACTAGATTCAGCTATTAGAAGTTTAACCATCAGATAGTGTTTTTTTTGTTGGGGGGGAGGGGGCAGGTTTGGGGGTTCTGTACAAAAATATAAGCAAATGATATTCTTAATTGCTCACATGAGTTGAATAACTCTATACTAATAGTCCTTTTGGTGAAATAAAGTCCATTTGATTTGTATGTACCTCTGAAAAGGGAAAAGGAGGCATTGTGATGTAGGTTTGTACACTATTTTTTTCAGGCTTCTTGTTTCATCTTACAAATCTTCATAAACATATACCGTGTGCAGTGGATCAATGTTGTTCACGTTGAAGCTCTTCCCGGAGGATGAGTTTAGTTGGGAATAAGCAAATGGTAACTCTGTTTCCTGATGGATGATGGCTGCTTTAATTGATGTGCTGATCGTGGAGAAATTTGTGAGAAGTAATGCTTTTCACCAACCTCGGAAATGCAGCTTCTAACCTTAACCAGGTCATTTTTTTCTTTATAGCTCATGTACCTATATGATTTTGTGGTTCCTCAAATTTAACCAAAGGTGGGAAGTCCAGAATAGAAAGTAAAAAAAAAAAAAAGTTGCCCATCATGGTGGAAGATTTTGACCAGAAGACATTCATTTACTACTGGAGATTTTGTCAAATATTCTGTTTATGAAATTCGTTTTTATCAGGGTAAGTTTGTGAAAGGTTGATGTATGAGGAATACTCATAAAAATATTATGTGAATGTAATTGTAACTGACAGACATGAAGAAGGCGGGAAAAAATTCTAGAATTCTATTGAATCTTGTTCTTGTGGTTTTTAGCTATTATGTTTCTCAGGCTGGTTACACAAGATTTCATAGCTGTTTTTTTCCAACCTACCTACTTAGTCTGGGCAATCTGGAGTATGAGACCAAGTAATTTCACCTTTGATTTGTTTAGGTTGATTCATACACCTCAGTTTGGGTAAACGTCTTTAAACTGGAGCAGACGACAAAAGTATAGGTGAGTTTCAACTGAAACAAAATCTCAAACCTCTGCATTCGGATTTCTTATGTGACACAGATAACTGAGATGAATTGCCACAAACCATATGTGAATCTTTTAAACGCTGTACTTGAACAGTGGAGAGATTATCAATACACAAAAGAAGATAGAATGGACAAACCATGAGCTTCCGCTAGACAACTGATGAATATGTATCTTAAGGAATCCACTAAGTTTCAGAAAATCGAGCCAAACTAACAGAGTTGGATTCCTTTGAAACAAACCAGCGCTTGTGAAGTTGTGATATAGAACACACATCAGAAAAACGCAACTGCAACTCTACCCAGCCAGTAACCACTACTGTGACAATACTGAAACGAATCGTCCATATGACTGCAAAGTGAAAGCAGCTGGAAAATCTGGTAGAAATCCAGAAACCAAGATCCTCATTTTTCTTGCATTGCTAAAGTAGAATTAAGCCACAAGAAGCAAACAAGATATTAAATCAGCAAAAGAAGATGGTATTATTCACTGACGCTCAGGTGAGGTGGGCGGGCAATTCAATCACGTTTTTGTTGGAAAACAAAAAAAACGCACGTGGGAACAATAAGGTTGATCATTATAAAAAGAGTCCGGATCAGCTACCCGTCGGGGAGCACAAACGGGTAGCACTTTGTGCTTCCTGGACGGCTTTACCACCATAAATACAGGGGACCCAAGGGATTGGGTGATGGGAAGGTTTTTTTTTTTTTTAATTTTATTATTTTATTATTTCTTACCTGTGGGTCCCACCGAATTTGTGGTGGTAAACCCGTGGGGGTGCTTCCCGTCAGGGGTGATGATCCAGATTCATTATAAAAAGTACCCTTTCGTTTTTCTGATCTTCTATTTGAAGGATTGTGATGTAATCACATCTCCTCATCATATATTTAGGCGTGTTGTAAACCTTCTGTAATCCCTTGTAAGACTGACTCTGTTTTAGTAGCAAAAGTGCAAGTATCTATCCTGCTATGCACAAGTTTGCTTGGGAGACCAAAAAGATTCATGATTTCCAGCATTTCAACCCAGATAACTGTAATAGAACCGAATCAGAAATGAAAGACCAATCAAAAGATAAAGAGCAATGGATCTTACCATCAGCTGAAAGCCGAGAGCTAAGTGTTATTTGGGAATCTTGGGTTAGAAATTTTTGGTCAATTGGTATTGGATATTCCTAGCCAAGGCATCTAGCAATAGCAATACGCCATAGACCTGGTGCATGCATTAATCTGTAGTTTGCGTCATCAATCGTTAGTATGTCAAAGTCTATAATGTTCAACCATAATGAAAAGGACCTTTCAAATCCAGAAAGGAAGAAACCAACAACTACAAACCAGATAGAGTATCATGTACTCAAGCATCTGAAGGAAATCCATTCAAGATTCTGAAACAACCGAGTTTGATGGACACCCACCTAGACAAGTGTCCAAAATTCTCATTTCAATCAAAAGTCCAACTATCCTAATGCAATCTAAGTATGATTCAAAGTATTCAAAATGAAATCTAATGTACATAAATACCCAACAGAGACAATCACAAGTTCACTATGGTCCAAGTTTTTCTGAGAATATTTAGCTCTAACTGCATGACATTGCTTCGTGAAAGGTATTTGAGGGAATTCGTCAACTAAAGCTGGTGAGGCAATAATGGCTTTCACGGAAGGGGTTTCTTCTTTGCGTTTGGAAAGTTATTCCAATACTTTACTTCCTCTGTACATGAAAGCATAGCCAGAGTATTGCTTTTTGAAGAAGAAAATTGTACTTCACTCCACCATTCTTTTTCTCATGGAACACATAAATATTTATATAGTAGTAGTTCCTACAATGACAGGCTTGACAGCTGCTGTGATACTAAGCTTTAAGTTTTAGTTAAATGCCAACCGATAGAATATAACTAATCAGCCACAAAGACCCAGCTAAGGCACCAACCCTTCCTTATGGTGGTTCATATTGAGGACCCACCTGGAAGAAGTGTGCCCATCATCTTGAAAACTCATTAATTACCAACTAATTGCCTCTTCATTCCTTTATCCTTCCTACTCTTGGGATTACTTTCCTCCCAAGGAGTTCATTAGGGGAGGCCATCCCACCTTGTAAGACTAACAGTTTATCCCATGATGATTTGGTTTTGCTCTATAAACTCACAGTGGAAACTCTAAACCAACCTCACCAAATATTATAGCATTGATATAAATTTGCAGAACCATGTTCTTTTAGGTTAGAAAACAATGGAGCAATACAAGAATGCATCGGGTTCCTTTTTCTTATTTCTTCTACTCTTCTTGTCCTTCTATGGGTTCTATTCTGCTGCTTCTGTTGAAGCAGACAGTTATATCTCTGCTGTGGGTGACCCTGGGATGAGAGGGGATGGTCTGAGAGTGGCAATTGAGTCTTGGAACCAATGCAATGAGGTTGGAGAAGAAGCTCCAAACATGGGCAGTCCAAGGGCTGCTGACTGCTTTGACATCTACAAAGCTTCACCACAGGGTATTGCCATTCATCTGTTCATGCTTTGTTTTTCTTGAGTTTTTCAGTATTGTTGATGATCACCACAACCATATAATACTCTCTTGGTTTCTTCTAGTTTTCAGTAGGGAAGGACTGCGACCTTTGCAAAAGGATCCCTTATATGTTGGTCCATAGGGTCACAGAGGAAGACAACAAGCTAGGAGTTGGGGACCCTTTTCTTGGGTTGGATCAAAAGGCCTTAAACAATGTGGATGTCTATGCAGCTGAGAAAGAACTGTATTTGGGTTCCAAATGTCAAGTTGATGACACCCCAAATCCATGGCAGTTCTGGATGATCATGCTCAAGAGTGGTAATATGGACACATATGCTGCATTGTGTCCAAAGAATGGCAAGAAGGTTGGACCCTATGGCCCAGATCCTGGGTTCCCATGTTTCGGTAAGGGGTGTATGAATCAACCATTGATCTTCCACAATTACACAACCTTGCAAGGACCCAATATGACTACTCTAAGAGGAAGCTTTTACGGAACTTGGGACTTGGATTTCAGCGAAGGAATACTTGGAAATATTTCTTACTATTCAGTGACTTGGAAGAAAGAAGTAGGAAAAGGACCCTGGGTCTTCCATCATTCCCTGAGAACATCAAAGAAGTATCCATGGTTGATGCTCTACTTGAGGTCAGACGCAACAACAGGTTTCTCTGGGGGCTATCACTATCCAACGAGGGGAATGTCTAAGATCGTAAGTTAATTCCTCTCTATGGATTCCTTCACCTTCCTTTCTCCTAAATGTTTATGAATCTTCTTGAGTTAACTGATTCAATTACAGATTCCAGAGTCACCAAATTTTAAGGTGAGATTCACATTGAATGTGATACAAGGAGGGGGTCCTAAGAGCCAATTCTATCTAATGGACATGGGGAGTTGCTGGAAGAACAATGGCCAGCCTTGCAATGGCGACCCAACAACCGATGTTACCCGTTACAGTGAGATGATCATTAATCCAACCACAAGTGCATGGTGCAGTCCCACCAACCTTAAAGCTTGTCCTCCTTATCATACCTTCCCCAACGGTACACGAATTCATCGCAACAACACAGCTAACTACCCATATGGAGCTTATCATTTCTATTGCTCTCCTGGCAATGGTGAGCACCTTGAGGTGCCTAACACATTGTGTGATCCATTTAGCAATCCACAACCACAAGAGATACTGCAGATACTGCCACATCCTGTATGGGGAGACTATGGATACCCAACCAAGCAAGGTGAGGGATGGATTGGGGATCCAAGGACTTGGGAATTGGATGTTGGGAGATTGTCTCAATCACTTTACTTCTACCAGGTATGCAATTTCTTGTTAATCAGTCTATCATTGTGTTAGGATGGAAATTTTTGAAGCAACCAACTTGGGTTGGCTAGGGGTGTCAATCCATGTTGATTCGGTTTAATCTGCTTTACAGGACCCAGGGACACCACCAGCAAGGAGAAAATGGAGCTCCATTGATTTAGGAACAGAGATATATATTAGTCCTGATCAAGTTGCAGAGTGGACTGTTACTGACTTCGATATTATTGTTCCCAGACAATGAGATTAGGGGCAGTTTTAGCTTCAAATCAAGTAGGGATTTTTGTTTTACTCCCTGTTGTAACTCGTGAGTTGTAACGGTGTTTTAATGTTTTGGGACCGTTACTACACTTGATAAATTTCAACTTGGAAATGAAATGAAATCCTGTCATTTTTTAGTTTCTAAACTATTGGTTTACATTGAACTATTGAAATGGTATGAACAAGGATGAAGTCTGGTTGGTTTGTCTAAAGGTGTCCAAGACCGGATTTGGATTTCCAGAACCATCTCCCACCCTCCACCCAATTTTATGTCTCATTCCTATTTAACACACCCTAGTTCACTCATTGTTAGGTGGACTGTGAGACAAAATTTTGGATGTAGAGTGCACCCGGGTGGAGAGGATCTGAACTTGTCTAAGACCAGTTGGGGCGGGGGAGCTTAAACAAATCATGGATTTTCACGACCTTTAGAATAACCCATCAAGTGTTTCTGCTTTGAGAAATATTGGAAACGGTTTTGAGTGTTTTTGCTTTAAAAAAACACTTCTATAAATGTTTGATAAGACTTTAGCTTTTGGAAACAGAAAGAATGTTTTTTTTGGGTGAAATTAATAGAAACAATGTTAGCAGGAATTTTATTGCAATAATCAAAGATAGAAAAAATGAAGAATATGAACACTTTTGGCAAAGACATAGAGGTTTCACTAGAGATAGAAAAGATAAAGAGGAACTTGGCTCACTTGAGAGATAGAGAAGATGAAGAAAGACTTGGGTCACTAGTAATGAAGAATCAAATGATCTTTAATTCTCTATCATTAGGGTTGAAGAAGCATCAAATGGAAGAGTTCTATCACAATATGAAAGGTTTTAGAAAGATTCTTAATTTCTTATATTTAAGATACCAAATTCCATGAATACCCTTCTTTAAAAACTATTTCATATTTTTTTGGTTAAAAATGATTTTACCTAAACCCATTGTAACCAAATTTTGCTTGAAGGAAATGATGCAACAATAATTTGTCGTTGTTTCAACAGTGTTTTTTTAAGTCAAAATTTCAATTTATGCTGCAAAAATTATTAGAAACAAAATAATTTTATCAAATGTATTTTCGTTAATTTTTTTTAAGAAAGTAAGAACACAAGAAAGTGTTTTTTAGGAATAATCAAATAGTCCTCAATAGTCACATCTCAACCTGCTCTCACCGGTTCAACGTAGAGTATAATATTTAATCCGACGTGGCAAAAGTGGACCCCACTTCGTACGAGCCAGTTAGCCATTATTGCGAGGCATGTGTATTCCGAAGCCGGCCCGCCAGAATAAAACCCCAAACGCAGAGAAAGGCGGGAAAACGACTCGGATTTCCAGAGAGGCTGAACTCTCTCTCTCTCTCTCTCTCTCTCACATCTTCCCTGTTGCGTGTTTCCGCAGATTTCCGTTTTCCGGAAAATTCTGGGCGGCGCTTCTGGTGTGAAAGATGGCGGACGTCGGTAATATAGACATTCTGAGCGAGATCCAAGTTCTAGTCTCTGATAAGCTTCAAGTGGTAATCACGAAAGCCAAATATATCCGCTTTATTTCGTTCTCTATCAGAATTTCTCATGTATATTCCGGATGATAACGCTGCTATTGATTGACGATATCTGTTCTATTTACAGTTTGTTTTTGTGTTAGTCACTGTGTTTATCGCTCTCAGTGCTGGTATTGCTTTCCTAGGTTTCCATTTAGTATTTCTCATTTTTGTTCACTATTGCTTTCTAATTCTGTTAGACTTCTTCTTGCTAGATCTCGGTTCTTACGTTGTCTTGCTAAACAAATCATGTTTTACTCACGGGAAAAAATTCTGATGTTTTATTTTTAATAATTGATCATCTATATTTTATAACTGGAGGTGAAGAATGCTTTGAGAGAGAAACTAATTAGACTGTAAATGTAAGCCCTGGTACAATAAATAACGTTCTTGACTTTGTTGTCTTCAATGAATGGAACGGAGAACAACTAATCAGCAAATATGTAGGAGAAATAAAGACTACTACTACTAAACTTTGTATGCCTGTTTGGTTTCCTACGCAAAGACTAGATTGATATTTGACAATGTTAGGTTTCTCTCCGTCTTCTTTGTCTCCCTCTTCAACCCCCCCCCCTTCCTCACAAAAATATTTGAAATCAGACATATTGTGGAATTTGGTGCTACATTCTAATCATTTTCACTTGATAGTTGCTGAAGACATGCTTATCTATTTCAAGTAGTTGAATTATTTTCTGCTGGTTTTAGACATTTTCGCCATACATGCTTCTCAGGTCTCTTACAAGTGGCTTAGTCGTAATTTCACTGTGTCATCCAATGATGCAAAGAGGTAGAGTTTCCTTGTGCTGAATTATCTTACTGTTTTCTGCTGTGTTTTTTTTTTTTTGGAGGGGGGGGGGGGGGGGAGGGAGTTAGGGCTTGGGGAAAGGGGGCATAAAATATAGATTACTATAATATTGTTTCTCATCGTATTAGGCTTCTTCTGGAGTTTGTTGAAAAGCATGGAAGTGGATTGGAAGTGATATACACCTTGTCAGGGTGGTTGAAGAACGATCATCCAGTTTACCATATACGGCTTGTTTCTGGACTTAAACTTGCAGGTCAAATTATCTGGCTCATTGAAGTATTTCTATTTTAACTTTGGTGTCTACTTTTTCTAGGAGGAAGAATCTGCATCAGTAGGTCATTTCTGTGTATTTTTGTCATTGTGTATATAAATATAATAAAGGTTCTGCCTGTGTAAGAACGAATGAAAATCAGTGCTTGCTTCATGTAATAGTGCCATATTTCATTCTTCAATATCAATTTTCCCATTAGGTGTTGGCTGAGGTCAGGGCATAGCTTGGCTTATGAGCTAGCCAAAGCTAGGGTGAGTAGATGTATTGTCTGTTCTCAGCCTTTTTAGTTAAAGTACATTGTGGTTGCTGCTGTTATGTCCTTGTTGCATCATATGTCTTTTCCCCCACCCCCCTCTCTTTACTATATTAATAAAATCATTGCTTTATTGAAAAGAAAAGGGGGGAAAAAACATAGGAAGCTCATAGTATATTCCTTTTCTTTTTTGGTGCCCAGAAGTGAAACAAGAATTTGAGAACGATTGTTCAGTTCAGGTTTATAGTGTACAAGCTTGCATTCCAAAAGATCCAGCTGTGCTTTGGAATGCTGAATTTGTACAGGCAGAAGAGCTCTTTAATCAGCCTTCAACTGTTGATAATTGCTTGAGAGACAACAGGTGATGTCCTCTGCAGTCTAACTCCCCCCTCCCCCCCTTTTTTTTTCTTTTCCTGTTTGAATATCACATTGATTAGGATGTTAGGAAATGAAGGGTTGCAATATCACCTGAAAATGTAGTTATAACACATCATTTCTTTTGACAAACTGATTCTTGCAAGAAATTGTCCCCCCCCCCCTCTTTTCCTGAAAGCAGCTCCAAAAGTATTAAGAGTTCCTATTCAATTACATTTGCAGGAGTTTTTCATTTAATTTTCTGTTAGCCTAACTTCCAAAAGTTAAAAAAAAAAAAAGGAAAAGAAAAACCACACGCACTATCAAACTTCAAATAAAAAATTATCTGGCAGTTTTTTGGTGCTGCAAACCCCTATTTCCAGTGACATTTCTTAATATATGCAACTGTCGATTAATCTTAGTTGGTCCCATTTCCTTGTATTTTACTTCCTTCAGATTCTGTGGGATTTCAAATTCTTTTGTCAAGCGCAATGCTAAAGAAGCAGGTGTTACGGGGCCATCCAAAAGTAGTTCTGCAAATGAAACATTATGCAATCCACAACCACAAGAAAGAAAAGTAAAGCAAGGGAGCCCAAATATCGAATTGCAGTCCAAAGTGGCACCAAATGATGTTAAAAATGAGCATAGTGATATGGGAGTTCATGCTAATACTAGCAAACCTCAAACAGATAAAGAAAAAAGTACAGCATTTCCTTCTAACAAGACGACAGCCCAGAATGATAAAGGCTCCTCAGGAGCTGGAGGATCACTGGCCAGTTTTTGGGGTCGTGCATCTGCAAAGTCAAAGCCCAGCTGTCCCCCAGCAGAACCAAGTAATGTTGTTCCAAACAACAGTGGTAGGTATTCTGAGAGTATACCCATGTTTAGTTCTATTCCAGCATACTATGTCAATGTAGAAGTTAGTTATGTTAGCATGACTTTCCACTATGCTCACATATTGATAAATCAGTTCTATTTCTAATAATCATAACTGTCAGACCATCACTCTTAGTTTGCATTGTTACTGACCTGTTTTTGAATTAAAAAAATGTTAGGTAGTGCAGAAGCTCAAATTTGTGCTCGTGAAGCAGTTGATGCCATCAGTAGTGATGACGAGGGCCAACTTATCAACCACAAGAGGGCCTCAAATGGTGAAGGCAGCCGGAAGAGAAGGGTAGTCTTTAATTTCTCCGATGAAGAAGATGAAGATGCGGTCAATCTAGCCTCACCAGCTGCTCCAAGAAGGCAGTCAAGTCCAGATTCTAAATGCAACAATAAGTCGGTTCTGGAGACAAATAATTTGAAGTTTGAAGAGAAAAAAGAAAAAATTCCAAAGGTCAAGCTGGAGAAGACAACTAAAAGCAAATCTAGTCTACAGAAGGAAGATCCAGATGCCAACAAGGCTAAGGAACCTGTGATTTCTTTGTTAGATAAGTCTGAGAATGTTATCCCTAAAAATGATTTGAATAAAAAAGAGAATACAACGGAAACTGCTCCCAATTATCCCAAAAGGAGAAAGGTGGTTAAGACGCATATTGATGACCGTGGGAGAGAAGGTATAATTGTCATTTGCTGCCTACCTTTGTAGCATTTTCTTGGCTTGGCGCAGCGCATTCTATTCAGTAATTCTTTTACATGTCATTTTCTTGTCATCCAGACTAAAGGTTTCATATTAATTCTTTTATCTTTTGAAATTTGGCTGCCGTGTTGGAATGTGGATCTGTCTGTTTTTAGTGGTACAATGTTTTCGAAGGGAGTCATTCCAATTTAAATCTGACTTTGAAAAGTAGTTTGTTGTCCAGGATCTCTTATTAAATCAAAATTATTTTTGGAAATTATTTGAAAAACTGGTTTAGTCCCTCAAGAATGGTAGGATAACTGTTTTCTTGTGCGTTGGTGGAACATCAATGATTCCCTTAAGTATCAAAATTGGAAACTTGAAGTATAGTTGAGGCAGTATCACGTGTCTGGTTGGACAAGCATTATAGGCTTTGGAGACCCAAACCCAGACAGATCTGGTCCAACCCGAGGTTTTGATCTAACAAGGGTTGGAAATAATAGATCAGATTATTTTTTTGGTATTTATTGCATACCTAGGATTAGATTCTGTTTTTTAGTCTAACTAGGAGTGTTGTTACTTCTTTTTAAATACTTGCACGGGATGCAACATTGGAGGCAGTGAGCTGAATAGAAGTTCATTGGGTTTTATTCTGTGGGAGTATGATCATGTAAATGCCTTACCTGCAACTCTGAAATCCTATCTCAGAGTTTTCCCTTCTTCTCTTTCAGCCCTCTGCCAATGACTTTTGATTTATCTGCAAGATTACTCACAAATTTTAAGAGAATTATTTCCTCAAGTTCATCTTTATTTGATCTCTAAAGCTTCATATTTCAGGGAATGGAAACATAATGCTAAAGGTCCATTTGATAACCTCAATGTTCTGCTTTTTCATTTCAGTGACTGAGGTTGTTTGGGATGATGAAGGGACAGAAAGCAAGAAGGCTGAGAAGAACCCAGTCAACAATGTTAACAGCAGGTTAATTTTTTCTTTATCATGTACTCTGCTCTGTTGTTTTATTGCTTTGCTTTTAACTTATGGACCCAAAGCTATTGAAATATTACTCATAAATTTGAAATGGTTATCAGAATAATTGTAGTTATATGTTTAGTTTTCTTTTGATTCATGTAGGCTCTAGTTCACTCTACTTTGCGAGTTAACTGTATTTAAGTGCTTATGAAGTCGGATGGTAGAGATCCTGGGTTTATGCCAAGATCCATCTAGGATTTATTCTAGGCTACAGTCTATACCCCATCCCCCGGTTAGTGACACCCAAGGACCAGGCTTATTGTTGTTACCTGGGGTCTTACCTCCTCCTTTCAGCCTCTCCCTTAAAGGTTGAATCCCCTCCCCCCTCTCTCTCCCCCTTTTTGTGTCTCCTTGTTGCTTAATATATTATTTATTCATCCAAAAAACAAACCTCCGGGTGAATGCTGTGTGCACTTTGACACTATGGCATTAGCAGAAGCCTTGTGCGGTAAGTATGCCCTTTCCTTTGAGTTGAAAACCTCCGGTCAGTGGTTTTAGAATTCCAAAAGATTCAGAAACAACACCAAGTCACAAGAGACTTCACAAGCTCCAACCCCCCCCCCCTCTTCCAATTTCTTCCTTTTCCTTTTCTCTATCTCCAGGTAAAAGTTGTGCTTATATGAAGGGAGACCATGGCATGTGGAGGCTTCCGAAGCCTCCTATATGTTACATACATTCGGTTTCTACATCTTGTACATGGAAAAGGGGTACCATCTTTTGTTTGTTATAGTGTTAAGAAAAATAATCAAGTCTTATTTCTTAGCATATGATCTATTAGCACTTGTCTATTTTATTTGGTATAATAGAAGGATAGTTTGATTTGAGATGTATTGAGGGCTGACATTGCAGGGAGAAGCTTTGCTTTTGTTTATCTAGTTTGTAGGTGGGTTATGGAGACTCAGACTCACCTATTAGATTTAGTCCATGTAGTATAATTCATTTCTAGTATGTTCAAACTTTTTTTCCAGCTTTTAGCACATGCGGTTGTTGAATCCATGTAAAAAGGGTTTGGCTGGGTTTTTTTTTTCTGGTGCTAGTTGCCGACCTGACGCAGCAACCTGCCTTTAACCAGGGTTGGGACCAGCAGCAAACACCAGGTGGAATTTTTTTCTTCTTCTTCCTTCTATAATGAACCAGGGGTGGATCTAAGATGACCTTAAGAGAACTGGAGAGAAAGGATATGCATAGCTTAAGCCGTGTACCTAGTATGACCTTGAATAGAGCTGATTGGAAGGCAAAGATCCATGTAGTGAACCCCATTTTGTTGGGAAAAGACTTGTTGAACATTTTATTAGGGTTAGCTCTGCAGTTACATACCTTTCATGCTTGAGTACTGCTATCACCTTGTCTTTTGACTGTTTTCCTTTTGGGTGGATCCAGTGAATGGTAAATTTGCCATAGGCTACTGCAACATGTCTGTTGTGAATCTCATTTCCTCATCTTCGATCTCCCTACATATCGTGGGGACCTCGTTGTGAGAGTATAAAACAAATGGCAGAAGAAAACAAATTTTTATCTTCTCCGTCATGTGCATCTAGACTGTAGACCAAGGAAAAAAGAAAACTGGAATGGGAAAATGAAGAAGAAACAATCAAGTATTCATTTTCTGGGTTCTGCAAATTTTCCTTTTCTAATTTTGTACTTATCCTGTTAACATCTTGATGTAAGGTTATTTGCCATGACTCACCTTTGCAATTTACCTTTGCAATTGCCAATGTGTCAATGCCATCAACAGTGTGTTTTTACTACTTTACTGACTGCTGGGTTTTTTTTCCCTCCTTTTTTTTTCTGGTAGGGTGTGGGTACTTGGTTTGGTTTCTGCCATTTTTTCCCGCTGAACTCATAAATTGTATGCTTGGGTTTGTGCTGTGTTTTCATGATCCATCTGCTACTTTCTGTTGTAATTTCAGGCCACCTGCAACTAAATCTCCAGCAGTGCCCGCAGCTGCTCCATCTAACACAGCAGGCAAAGCTGGAAACAAGAAAGCTGGAAAAGGTAGTGTGAAGGATCCAAAGCAGGGTAATATAATGTCATTCTTCAAGAAGGTTTGAGACAACTTATAGCAAGGCATAGCTAGCACTCGGTGGGAACTGCTTGTATGCCTAGAGAGTTGGATTGTAGTTGAGTTGTGAATATTTTGTAGTCGTTATTCAATATGATCTCTTAACATTGCAGGTGAGGTGCATTGTTCATTAATTCCACTGGTCTGTCAGTTTTACCTTAACATAAAAAATCCCCATGAAAATGTGATACACAGCATCAGTGGTGGCATGATCAGAGTTGGATGGGTCGTCAGTTTAATTTTGCTTGGAGGCTTTCATGTTTGAAATAAAATAAAGACTAGAAAACTGAACACAGGCTTAAATCAAGCAAATAAATCGTAAACAGACACAACAAACTAGATCTTTAGAGCGATGAAAACCCGTTATACCCTGATATGGTAAAAATCTCGATCACATTTTCCTGGCTCTTTTAAAAATTGGCAAACTGAAAACAAGTAACAAACACTTAATGGGGGTTCCTTTTTTGGGGAAGTAAACACTTTTGGTTCGAAACCAATTAATAAGGAATGGTGTTTTGCTTGTATGCATTACATGAGGAGTCAAACATTACTGTTCAGCTAGAAGTGACCCCCCTAACTACTAGTAGGAAACGGTATTTCATTTGACTGGGCGGTCAATCCTTCGATCTCATATCAAGGTTGAGAACCAATTAAAAAGATGGGTTTCTTCCATTTCTTCTGAGAAAATTTTCTTTGCTAGAAGGGTTCTCAAAACTCTACTGTGCCGCTTGATTGATTCTCGAAATGAAAATGGTCAAATATAGGTTTTCTATAGACATGTAAGTAAAGGGTCTTCCGATCTTCCATCGTCAAATTTCAGTTAAGCACAGACGTACCACATGGCAAGCATTGAATGGAAGCATTAAAAGAGTCCACTTTACCAACAAGGCATCAGCAAACTGGATGGTCAGTTTTGATTATGAATCAATTCTAAAGTTTGGCCAAAAAAAAGAATCAATTCTAAAGCATCCAATAAAATCTGGAATTTGCCAAAGAGAAGGTGAAATCTGGGTGGAAGTGCAAAGTTGCCCACACATACTCATTTAGCACGCAGCCATGCCCACATGAGAATGATAGGTAGGCACCAATTCTCTACCGCTTTGAACCTTACTTTGTGCTCCCCCACTGTTTTATCACCACAAAATTTGTGAGCCTCATAGCTGAAAAATATATAAGAGAAAAAGAAGAAAAAAACTTCCATCACTCACCCCTGGCCCCCTATAATTTGTGGTGGTAAGCCGTCGAGTAGCACAAAGTAAGGTTCAAAGCGATAGGGAATTGGTGCCTACCTGTCATTCTCATGTGGGCATGGCTGCATGCTAAATGAGCATGTGTGGGCAACTTTGCATTTCTACCCAGATTTCACTTTCTCTTTGGCAAATTCCAGATTTTACTTTGTGCTCTTTGACGGGTCGCTGATCCGGATTCCATGCCTGAGCATGGCCCGATGCTTACCCATCAAATAAAGAGAGTTGTTCCGGTGAAAACGATGGTCATGCAAGATCTTTTCATGTGACAAATTATGTAATTAATTACGATGGACGTATTTGATTCGAATATTGTCCCTCTATATCTTTAATTTTCCCTTTTCATCTCTTACGTCAGCTTCTCCTTTGTTTGTTCAGAATAACCAAACACCTTTAATACCCAAAAAAAAAAAAAAACCAAACACCTTTCGGTGAAGCGTCAAGAATGTCTGTAATATGACTAATATCCCATAATATATCTGGTGGCTATTATAATTAGTTTTCCTTTCCGGTTCAGTTTTTGGGGTTAACTTTTTGGTTCAGTTCGAATCATCGAAATTCAGCCCTTAAATTGAAATCCATCTGGAGAAAGAAAATGATATCCGTTGCTCGTTCATGCTTCACGACGAGCTCTTTCAACGCAGTATCAAGATTGCTTCGTTTAAATCGAGTAATATCTCTCACTTGCAGTATTACAGTCGGGAATTAGAGTTTGATGGTGGCCTGCCATCTAAATCTATATTTTCTCTAGACGAAGGAGAATAAAAACCAGCAGTAGAAAGCTGCATCCAAAATATAATGAGAGCTTTGGGTGGTAATGGTGGGTTCTTGTGGTGGAATAGCCTTCTCAAGAAACGTGGATTTCATTCCCAGAGAGGCGACTCCTTAAAACCTTCTAATTCGGATGTGGGTGGAAGAGCAGGTGGAGGAAATGGTTTCAATTTCCCACTCAAGCAGGCAGCGACGGCAGCTTCTCTTGCTCTCACTGGTGATGCCATCGCCCAGGTCATCGCCCGGCGGAAGGATGTCCAACTAGATTCCAACAGACAGGTTAGTGTGCGTCATGTTCTCTCTGATTATTTGATTCCATTTTGGTTCTCCATTGGGTTTAAACAATTGAAAATTGTTACTTGTTCGAATGAATGCCTCCACGAGGCTTCTCCCACTTCCGAGTCTTCTTTAGGTCATCATTGCAGACATCTTGAGCAATCTGTGCAGGAAAAAGGCAAGGAAAAGAACTTTATGAGTATTGCAGTGTACAGATTGGATAAGGTTTTCTAACTTTTATGGTTATTTATTAATCTAGGAGGTCATTTCCTCCATTGTTTTGAAAATATCAGTGGACCAGAACTACAACTCTGCTAGTATTGACTAGGAAGTTGAAGGAGTGGCAAGTTCAGCTAAAATTCTAGCTTGAGAGTTTGTGAGTGTTGCCTCTTCAAGTTTTTAGGCTACCTTCAGTGGTAGGGATATTCACCAATTGGTTTGGCAAATGGAAAAGCAATTATTGCTAAATCAGTTATATCGAGTCAGCTCTTTCTAAATCGTTCAATCTAAAATTGTTACCATTTCGGAGCAAAAGTCTTTAAGAACCCAGTAAAATTGTTCCATGCAACTAGAAGTGGTCACTGGTTTAAGTCTATAAACAGGCTCTGTGTGGAAGCAGGGTAAGGCTGCATACGTTATGAGTCTTATGACCCTCCCAAACCCCACTGAGGTGGGAACACTGTGCACATGGTACATCTTCTTTTATTATTTATGAGTCTAGTAAGATGAAAACTGTCATATCTATGTACTAGATTACTGTGCATAGGTCAAAGCAGGAGGTTGTAGTTTTTGTAAAATATCCAAGAAATAAAATGAACCTTTGATTTTCCATAAAACGTATACTGAGACATACAATGTTCAAGTTAATAGGCAAGATTTAAATCTTGTTCATGTCCTCAATTATTATTTAGTTTAACGATACAAGATTGGAAAAGTAATAGGTGAAAGAAACCTGTGCAAGTGGGTAGGGAAATCTAGATCATTTGAGAAGATGTTGGATGCTATTTCTTTTGAAATCCATGGTTGTCCAGGATTTCAGAGGGGCATGTCCTCTCAAATCCCTGGAATGTGAATTGTAAAGAAACATGGGGGCTTTAATTAGTGTTGAGTTGATTCCATTGGGAGGCTCTTGTTTTGTTTTGAGCCTAGAGTTTCTGCCTTGGAAGCACTTTGCTGCGTTTTGGCTAGTAAAATATTGATTGTCCAAAAGAAAGAAAGGAAAAAAGGGGGGGGGGGGTGAACAGGTGGAGCAGGCCCTATGTTGCAGAACTTTTGGCATCTTGATGCTCTTAGTCTTTTCTTCTTTGTCCATAATCCAGGTTGTAGGACAATGCAGCATCTGTTGCTGTTTGTTCCAGTTAGCGGAGCTAGGATTTCATTTCTGGTAGAGAGATCAGAAATGCCAAACTAGAGGAGACAAGATCATTCACTTTCTTGAAGATTTTAAGAGAGATCCAAATTTTTAATCTTTATCTATTGAGATTTTTCTCAAAATCCTCCAGATCTTGATTTCCTTGCCTTTCCTTCAGGAAGCCATATAAAATTCTTCTAAGGAAAATCCTTTTGGCTGTTTCTCAAAAGAAAGACCAGCACTTGTCATATAACTAAGGGTGGACTCTGAAGTTTGCCAATAATCATGTTTGCGAGAGAATGGTTTACAGGGAAGTAATTAAGCAGTTCTTCATCCACTTCCTTTTACAATATTTTTCGATTCAACGCGCCCTGAAAGAATGAATTTTCACCTGTCCTTCCCTGTGGAGCTTCTCTTTTATGGCTAAGATCAAGCTGATTGGGTATATGCCTTGAAAGAATGAATTTGGTGCCACAGAAGTTCTTATCAAATCTATACCCAAAAGAAAGCTCTTATCAGAAGTAGAAAAACCTCTTTTGACAGAAAGCCACCCACTTTGTTTGTGGTCTCTTAGTTGATTTCCATAACAAGAAGTGGAACAGTAGTACTTTCAAACCATAATAGGTTTCAGATCTGATAGGCTGATAAGCTGGTTTTATGTTAAGAGGATATTTCTGTTAACTTGTTCTTCATGTAATGGTACTGTTTTTTTGAGCTACAAAGTGTAACCTTTGTCCAAACTACTACTTTTTTAGGATATTTCAACCTTTCTTTCAAATCATGATTGGCTTCGAGCGCTGAGGATGGCTTCATATGGGTTTCTCTTGTATGGTCCAGGCTCCTTTGCATGGTACCAGTTTCTTGAGCATCGATTACCTAAGCAAACAGTACGAAACATGTTTCTTAAGGTTTGGTTTTCACAAATCTTTTCCATGAACTGTTAACTAAACAACCTATTAGAAAATCAAAGATTGTTTACTTGACCAGTAAATGTATTCTTTCTTCCTCTGGTTTTATATCTACCTTTTTAAACAGGTTATTTTGAATCAAATTGTTCTTGGTCCAAGTGTGATTGCTGTTGTCTTTGCATGGAATAATTTATGGCAAAGGAAGCTCGCAGAGCTTCCAGAAAAGTATCAGAAGGATGCTCTTCCTACTCTAATGAATGGTGAATTTCTAATATCAAAACCTGTTGTCTTGATTGTATTGGTAGACCTTTTGTGCAATTTCTAATTGCACTCTTTTGGTTCCTCTGCAGGATATAGGTTTTGGATTCCTATGAGCATACTGAATTTCTGGTGCTTAACTTTCTTCCTTTTCCTTCCTGAAGTTATCTTTCAAGCTTTATTAGTGAAAGTTTGAATACTCACTTCTATTTTCATACTTCCAAGAAATACTATTGCCATCTTTAAGCTAAGAGTCAGATAGTTTAGCATTATTCTTAATGGAAGAGTAGTTTACATCCAGAGCTTTATCTAATTAAAATAGATATTTACTTTAGCTGACATTGTAACAAGATGAAACTTTAATCTGAAAATAAGGAGAATCTAACTCATTGATAGATATATTTCCCCACTCTGCAGGTCATTCTTCAAAGAAGATTTAGTCACCATATACACTGGAAAAAAATTTAGCCTTACTTTTTTGCTATTTTTTCATGACTCTTCTTCTTTCAATGAGGGTAAAATCCTTTCTTTCCACATGTATACTAAAAAAGCATTCAAGACAATGATAACACTTGAGAAGGACATAATGGTAAAGTGCTTCCAAATTATTTTGAAAACCCTTTTATTCCCAACTTTAAACTTCTGGGAATATGACAAGAGGGGGTCAAGAGGAGGCCTCACCTTATCTCTATGCACTTCGATTCCAACAAAGATGCATCTATATATAGACATGTAAATTTTAGCATTGCAAAATTTATGTTTCTTGAAAGGAAAGAGGGGGTTATTTTCTTTCAGTTGTTTATGGTTTGGAGTTGGATC
Organism: Hakea prostrata; assembly: GCF_041222555.1. Lineage (NCBI taxonomy): Eukaryota > Viridiplantae > Streptophyta > Magnoliopsida > Proteales > Proteaceae > Hakea > Hakea prostrata. Next base: position 70,664,294 of record NC_142601.1, on the reverse strand, counting down.
TCTTTTGAAACTCATTAATTTCATTGATGGTACTATTTTATTTTCATGGAGTTTTACTCTTTGTTGTTGTAGCAGTAGATGAATATCTATGTTAGGATGGAAAAAATTTAGCTTGTTGAAGCCATCTCAACCAATGTGAATTTTATATCAGCAAGAAAACACAAAACTGTCATGTTTAATGGCAGCTTTGGCTACAACCCCTTTTACTGTCCCTGCCATCTCACAAGGAATCTTAATGCAAAAGATGACTGGAAAAGATCAATTTTGTTTTCCCGTGCTTGACCCTTTAAAAAGGGCCCAAGTTGAAAACCTATGGGTTCAAATAATGGGTTAAGTTCAACCTTTGGTAATTTTGATTATGAGTCCTAGTGTTATGATTCTGCTTTTCTGGGAGTTTATTTGCATTTAGGTTTCGGTTTATTTAGATAAAAGAGTCTGTATTCATTTTTGGTCTTCAAAGAAATTTGAGATCAATTGTTCAAACATATTGAGAGAAGTTCCTGTTCGCTGAAGCTCTGCTGCTTTTGTGGATGGTGTCCTTACCGTGAATGTTTTGAAAAACTTAAGTGCATTAGAAATATTTTTAATTTCAATTTATCCAGGAACAAAATATGTATCTGGAATGACATGGTCCCATATCTTTCAAATACTAAGTTATAATAGTCCTCACTGGTTCTTTCTGTACCAGAACAACGGATGAAGTTTCCAGATGTCAGTTGTTATCAATTGCAGATATCAGTATTCTACTATTAACCGGATCAACTTTCTCTGAAAATGGTTTGACACTTTTATGTGGCATATTTATATTTATAGGTTGATTCCTCTTCAAGCACGTGTAGCTTTCATGTCCACCGGCTCCATATTTTGGAACTTCTACTTGTCTACAACCATGATCAAGTGACCTCTTCAGTTTTTTCGCCATAATGCCAACACTTGAGAGATACAACATCCAGAGAAGACGGAAGAATCAGAGGGATTATCTTTTTTTAATGATTGTTTTATGTTTCAAAAGGCCCGGGGGGGGTTTGAACTTTGAAGAAAACTGAAAATAATAAAGAGAGTTGTTCCGGTGAAAACGATGGTCATGCAAGATCCTTTCATGTGACAAATTATGTAATTAATTACGATGGAGGTATTTGGTTCGAATATTGTTCCTCTATATCTTTAATTTCCTTTTCTTGGTTTGTTGATAATAACCAAACACCTTTCGGCGAAGCCTCAAGAATGTCTGTAATATCCCATATATCTGGTGGCTATTATAATTAGTTTTCCTTTCCGGTTCAGTTGTTGGGGTTAACTCTTTGGTTCAGTTCGAACCATCGAAATTCAGCCCTCAAATTGAAATCCATCTGGAGAAAGAAATGATATCCGTTGCTCGCGTACATGCTTCACGACGAGCTCTTTCAACGCAGTATCAAGATTGCTTCGTTTAAATCGAGGAATATCTCTCACTTGCAGTATTACAGTCGGGAATTAGATTTTGATGGTGGGCTGCCATCTAAATCTATATTTTCTCCAGACGAAGGAGAATAAAAACCAGCTGTAGAAAGCGGAATCCAAAATATAATGAGAGCTTTGGGTGGTAATGGTGGGTTCTTGTGGTGGAATGGCCTTCCCAAGAAACGTGGATTTCATTCCCAGAGAGGCGACTCCTTAAAATCTTCTAATTCGGATGTGGGTGGAAGAGCAGGTGGAGGAAATGGTTTTAATTTCCCACTCAAGCAGGCAGCGACGGCTGCTTCTCTTGCTCTCACTGGTGATGCCATCGCCCAGGTCATCGCCCGGCGGAAGGATGTCCAACTAGATTCCAACAAACAGGTTAGTGTGCGTCATGTTCTCTCTGATTTTTTGATTCCATTTTTGGTTCTCCATTGGGTTTAAACAATTGAAAATTGTTACTTGTTCGAATGAATGCCTCCACGAGGTTTCTCCCACTTCCGAGTTCTTCTTTACGTCATCATTGCAGACATCTTGACCAACCTGTGCAGGAAAAAGGCAAGGAAAAGAACTTTATGAGTATTGCAGTGTACATATTGGATAAGGTTTTCTAACTTTTATGGTTATTTATTAATCTAGGAGGTCATCTCCTCCACTGTTTTGAAAATATCAGTGGACCAGAACTACAACTCTGCTAGTATTGGCTAGGAAGTTGAAGGAATGGGAATTTCAGCTAAAATTCTAGCTTGAGAGTTTGTAAGTGTTGACTCTTCAAGTTTTTAGGCTACCTCCAGTGGTAGGGATATTCACCAATTGGTTTGGCAAATGGAAAAGCAATTAATGCTATTTAGGCGAATCAGTTAAATCGAGTCAGCTCTTTCTAAATCGTTCAATCTAATATTGTTACCATTTCGCAGCAAAATTCTTTAGGAACCCAGTAAAATTGTTCCATGTAACTAGAAGTGGTCACATGTTTAAGTCTATAAACAGCCTCTCTGTGGAAGCAGGGTAAGGATGTATACGTTATGACCCTCCCAAACCCCACAGAGGCAGGAACATTGTGTTACATCTTTTATTATTTATGAGTCTAGTAAGACGAAACTATCATATATGTACTAGATTACTGTGCATAGGTCAAAGCAGGAGGTTGTAGTTTTTGTAAAATATCCGCAATAAAATGAACCTTTGATTTGCCATAAAACCTATACTGATACATACAATTTTCAATTTAATAGGCAAGATTTAAATCTTGTTCATGTCCTCCATTATTATTTAGTCTAACGATACAATATTGGAAAAGTAATAGGTCAAAGAAACCTGTGCAAGTGGGTAGGGAAATCTAGATCATTTGAGAAGATGTCAGATGCTAGTTCTTTTGAAATCCATGGTCGTCCAGGATTTCAGAGGGGCATGTCCCTTTCAAATCCCAGGAATGTGAATTGTAAAGAAACATGGGAGCTCTAATTAGCATTGAGCTGATTCCATTGGGAGGCTCATGTTTTGTTTTGAGCCTAGAGTTTCTGCCTTGGAAGCTCTTTGCTGCGTTTTGGCTAATAAAATATTGATCGTCCAAAAGAAAGAAAGGAAAAAAGGGGGGGAGTGGTGAACAGGTGGAGCAGGCTGTATGTTGGAGAAATCTTGGCATCTTAATGCTCTAAAACTCTTAGCCTTTTCTTCTTTGTCCATAATCCAGGTTGTAGGACAATGCAGTAGGTGTTTTTGTTTGTTCCAGTTAGCGGGGCCAGGATTTCATTTCTGGTAGAGAGATGAGAAATGCCAAACTAGAGGAGACAAGATCATTCACTTTCTTGAAGATGTTAAGAGAGATCCAAATTCTAATCTTTATCTATTGAGATTTTTCTCAAAATCCTCCAAATCTTGATTTCCTTGCCTTTCCCCTCTGGAAGCCATATAAAATTCTTCTAAGGAAATCCTTTTGGCTGTTTCTCAGAAGAAAGACCAGCACTTGTCGTATGACAAAGGGTGGACTCGGAAGTTTGCCGATCTTCATGTTTGCCAGAGAATGGTTTACAGGGAAGTAATTAAGCAGTTCTTTGTCCACTTCCTTTTACAATATTTTTGGTTCAACGCGTCCTAAAAGAATGAATTTTCACCTGTCCTTTCATGTGGAGCTTCTCTTTTATGGCTAAGATCAAGCTGATTGGGTATATGCCTTGAAAGAATGAATTTGGTGCCACAGAAGTTCTTATCAAATCTATACCCAAAAGAAAGCTCTTATCAGATGTAGAAAAACCTCTTTTGACAGAAAGTCACCCACTTTGTCTGTTTTGTAATTTTCGTAGTTTTATTTGAAAATTCAAACAATTTATTTTTCTAAAGGTTGGGTCTTTTCCTAAAAGACACATAAATGGCCAATATGTGTCTTTGCTAACAAACATGCCTTAAGAGAAGAGGTTTGTTCTTTGAGAGACAACCTTTGGTGGTGTCTCTTACTCTTCTATATAAAGGTAGGAGATGTTTTGTTTATGATCGCGCAAAAACCTGTTTTTGAGAAGCATTAGTTTCCTTTAAATTGTGACATAGAAAATGGATTGGTGAATATAGCTTTACGGATCCCTTAGTCCATCACTTACGAGGTGCACTGTCTATGATGGAGGGGTTGATTGATCTTGGGGGTGAAAACGCATTCAGACCCGTGTGCACTATTCGGGGCGTTTAAATACCTTAAAGAAAATGCTGTTACCGGCACGTTTCAACTCCAAAAACTTTCGTTTATCAAGATGGATGTACATAACAAAGCTTTCGGAAAGGAGTTTGTTCATGCCATTTGAATCAAGATAAGTTTTTAATTTTTCTTTATTTGTCTTATACGATTGCCCATGTGGTAATGTATTTCCAACAGTTTGTGGTCTCTTAGTTGATTTCCATAACGAGAAGTGGAAGAGTAGTACTTTCAAACCATAATAGGTTTCAGATCTGATAGGCTGATTACAGCTGGTTAATTATGTTGGAGGATACTTTTGTTAACTTGTTCTTCATGTAATGGTACTGTTCTTTTGAGCTACAAAGTGTAACCTTTGTCCAAACTACTACTTTTTTAGGATATTTCAACCATTCTTTCAAATCATGATTGGCTTCGAGCGCTGAGGATGGCTTCATATGGGTTTCTCTTGTATGGTCCAGGCTCCTTTGCATGGTACCAGTTTCTTGAGCATCGATTACCTAAGAAAACAGTACAAAACATGTTTCTTAAGGTTTGGTTTTCGCAAATCTTTGCCATGAACTGTAAACTAAACAACCTATTAGAAAATTAAAGATTGTTTACTTGACCAGTAAATGTATTCTTTCTTCCTCTGGTTTATATCTTCCTTTTTAAACAGGTTATTTTGAATCAAATTGTTCTTGGTCCAAGTGTGATTGCTATTGTCTTTGCATGGAATAATTTATGGCAAAGGAAGCTTGCAGAGCTTCCAGAAAAGTATCAGAAGGATGCTCTTCCTACTCTAGTATATGGTAAATTTCTAATATCAAAACCTGTTGTCTTGATTGTATTGGTAGGCCTTTTTTGCAATTTCTAATTGCACTCTTTTGGTTCCTCTGCAGGATTTAGGTTTTGGATTCCTATGAGCATACTGAATTTCTGGTGCTTAACTTTCATCCTTTTCCTTCCTGAAGTTATCTTTCAAGCTTTATTAGTGAAAGTTTGAATACCCACTTCTATTTTCTTACTTCCAAGAAATACTATTGCCATCTTTAAGCTGAGAGTCAGATAGTTTAGCTTTAAAACATTATTCCTAACGGAAGAGTAGTTCAAATCCAGAGCTTTATCTAAATAAAATAGATTTTTACTTTAAACTGATAATGAGAATCTAACTCATTGATAGATATATTTCCCCACTCTGCAGGTCATTCTTCAAAGAAGATTTAGTCACCATATACTTTGGGAAAAATTTTAGCCTTACTTTTTTGCCATTTTTTCATGATTCTTCTTCTTTCAATGAGGGTAAAATCCTGTCTTTCCACATGTGTACTGAAAAAGCATTCAAGACAATGATAACACTTGAGAAGGACATAATGGTAAACTGCTTCCAAATTATTTTGAAAACCCTTTTATTTCCAATTTTAAACTTTTGGGAATATGACAAGAGGTGGTCAAGAGGAGGCCTCACCTTATCTCTTTGCCACTTCAATTCCAACAAAGATGCATCTATATATAGACATGTAAATTTTAGCATTGCAAAATTTATGTTTCTCGAAAGGAAAGAAGGGGCTATTTTCTTTCAGTTGTTTATGTTTGGAGTTGGATCTCTTTTGAAACTCATTAATTTCATTGATGGTAGTATTTTATATTCATGGAGTTTTACTCTTTGTTGTTGTAGCAGTAGATGAAATATTGCCTTTGATGAACCAACTGTATTTTAAGGACTTACATAGATAGTATGTTAGGACGGAGAAAATTTACCTTGATGAAGCCATCTCAACCAATGTGATTTTTATATCAGCAAGAAAACACAAAACGGTCATGTTTGATGGCAGCTTTGGCTACAACCCCTTTTACTGTCCCTGCCATCTCACAAGGAGTCTTAATGCAAAAGATGACTGGAAAAGATCAATTATGTTTTCTAGTGCTTGACCCTTTAAAAAGGGCCCAAGTTGAAAACCTATGGGTTCAAATAATGGGTTAAGTTCAACCTTTGGTAATTTTGATTATGAGTCCTAGTGTTTTGAGTCTGCTTTTCTGGAATTTCATTTGCATTTAGGCTTGGGTCTATTTAGATAAAGAAAGTCTGTATAACTGTATTCATTTTTGGTCTCTATGGAAATTTGAGATCAACTATTCAAACATATTGAGAGAAGTTCCTGTTCGCTGAAGCTCTGCTGCTTTTGTGGATGGTGTCCTTTCCATGACTGTTTTGAAAAACTTAAGTGTATAAGAAATATTTTTAATTTCAATTTATCCAGGAATAAAATATGTATCTGGAATGACATGGTCCCATATGATAAGCCTATCTTTCAAATACTAAGTTATAATAGTCCTCACTGGTTCTTTCTGTACCAGAACAACGGATGAAGTTTCCAGATGTCAATTGTTATCAATTGCTGATATCAGTTACTACTATTAACCGGATCAACTTTCTCTGAAAATGATTTGACACTTTTATGTGGCATATTTATAGGTTGATTCCTCTTCAAGCACGTGTAGCTTTCATGTCCACCTGCTCCATATTTTGGAACTTCTACTTGTCTACAACCATGATCAAGTGACCTCTTCAGTTTTTTGGTCAGTAATGTCAACACTTCAGAGAGACAACATGTGATAGTCTAAACTTTCTTCTGCTGCTGAATCATAATTACAGCTTATCAGTTGTCACCCATAATCCAGAGAAGACGGAAGAATCAGAGGATTATCTTTTCATGATTGTTTTATGTTTAAAAAAAGGGGGGGGGGGTGAAGAAAACTGAAAATGAGTGCTTGCTCTAGTGTCTTCCTTTTTTCTTTTCTTTTTTCTTTACTTTGGTGAAACTTGAGTATCTTCCTGAACTTTATTATTTTTGTTATTTTCTTAATTTTCTATTTAATTCAAGTAATGATTTGCTGACTGTGACCGTTATATAAGGAATTGATGCACTTGACCTTAAGATTGGATTTTGCTTCTAATTATGAAGCATGTTAATGAGCTCACCATCAAGGAAACCAAAATTCGTAAGTGGAAACCACTCTTGTGTACCCAGCAGTCAGCTTCTGCTTTGGATCCCGACCCTCCATGGAGTTCTCTTTTCTAATTGCCTCAGTTATGAGTTCTTTTAAAGACTTCCCAACTGCTTGGTCTCCATAATAGGACAGGTCATATCTGAGACCCATAAAGTGCAATTCCTATTGCTTGCTTTGGTTGGGGTTTGCATGTGGAAACCTCCAGAGTGCTACTTTGACTTGCCATGAGCGATGGAACTTCCTAAAGCTATTTTGTCAACTTGAAAGATGTTTCAGGGCTTGGTGGGAGAGGGTGTATATAGCTTAAGTATTACTGTGCATGGATTTTTCTAGGGCATTATTTGGGATGACATGAACTTCACTGCTTCAGGACAAAGGATTCCTCATGGCCATGGCTTTTCAGGTATACAATGAACAATCAATACATGAAACATGCAGTGGTGGTTTTATATGGAAAGTTCTAGACAGGGTTTCAAGAGTTGGTGAATGGGGTCTGGAATCGCCTGATGCAGTTCAGAATCTGCGGTAACAAATCCCTATCTCCAATGATCAGGAAGGACAATTCCTTGATAAAACTCACTGGAATGGTTGAAATTCTGGTCCTAGGGCTTTTTTGCACCAGTTAATTCAAATTGGTATAGGTGACTTCTGTTGCCAGTTACGTGTTTTAAAACCCTAGTTAAGGAAGCCTGAATTACGTGTTTTTTCTTCTTTGGAGGTACATAGGGGCTTCTGTTGCTTTTATCCTATCTATTTGTGCATTGGCAAAGCAACTGAATGGACATGTTGTAAACAACAATGTTAACCATGTGCAGGTGTTTAGTTCAATTTGACATTGTCATGTGAGTACAGTTTCAAATTAAAATTGCTTGAAACAGTTACCATATTGGGAGAGGGTATGACAACAGAGAACAGATTTGCACAGTAGGACAGTGGGAGATGAATCGTCCATAAGGACATTGACTGAGAAGGGGAGAGTCCATGAGTGGATATAAGGTGGTATACATAGGAATCTCACATAAGCTTCTTCTGCTTCCTCCATAATGAATTGTACACCTGAATCATCAAAAACCTGTAGGTAGGAATGCCTCCACCACTGTCCCCTTGACCCTGGCTGCCTCTCTTTCTTTTTCTAGTTCAAATGATGTTGTGCTAGCCCTTTTTTGAGTTCAGTAGTCCATTCTCTCTGTGGATTACCATTGTGGCATCACCACTAATTCTCCCTGGTTCTGTAGCAGAATATATTCTTCCCCTTTAAACAATTCAAGCTCAGAGAAAGTTGAGTGATGAATGCTATTTGAGGGCTGAATCAACCACGGTGGCAGCACATTAAAATAACCATGTGAGCTTGAATCATTTCTCATCCGCAGAATCTGTCTTCAGTATTTGGTAGTAACAGCTAAGAAAACCATTTCAATATGTTTCCCAGTGAAACACCATCACGGCAAGAACTCCCACAGTACAACCAGATTGAGAGCATGTTGCAGTTCTACCCATGCAACGAGCCTTTCTGCGATGGACTCCCAAGGTTGCTTAAATTAGTAACAGCATGGGCATATAACCAGCTATAGCTCATTAAAATTCAAAATTCATATCAATCGTCCTCCTCATCATCATCAGAATATATCGTTTAAAAATGAAAAACAACTGTGGCACTCCTGGGCACAAGAAAGCAACCAACTGCAGAGACAGTTGATCTGGAATATGTAAGATGGTGGTGGGACCTGCAGTTTATGGTCTCATCTTCCTCTTTATCGAATACACTATGAAGAAATGCTGATAAGCTACTTCCAGAGAATAAGCTCCGAATAATCTAAGCCTCAGAATTCAATCACAGTACAGAGATGAGGTCTCTCCATAGCTCAGCTGCAGCAATATAAATAATGTTGCTAGCTACTTCCACCAAAAATCTTTATGCACAAAAGGTATCGATTCCTCACTTGGGAAATCTTTTGCAACTGCCATTCTGGGTATTTCATGGCCACCCAAGAGCATCTGTTAAAAGAAGGCACCTCATGCCTTCTTTTTTTCCCCTTTTGTGGGATAGTTAGGCCCAAAGAGATATCATTCAATGCTTTGTTAAAGAAGGAATCACAAAAGGAAGAGATAGGTCTATCTTTACTGAGATATGCATGTGATAGATAAGAATACTGAGACATGCATGGAACAAATAACGATAGTAAAGGTAACACTCTCTCCTCTATCTCTTGCAATCCAAGGTGCAAGGGATCAAGGTTTCTGGAGCTCGCTAGGGAAGAAACATCATGAGCACCGGCCCCAACAATCTTTCCTCTACGTCTGGGAGTAGTAGGCCAGGCCAGAATGGTAATTCAAACCAGCCAAACTCGATGGTTCCACGAAGTACCTCCTTTCGACCTGCTGTAAGTACCGTGCTGCCACAATCCTAGCAAATTCATTCATAAAACACCATAACATGAAACTCCCATATCAATCTGAATACACATCACAGCACACAACATTAAAGAAACTGCTAATTGTAAGTATCTTTATACGTTATATGACACAAGGACTCCATTGCTAGTGTGTTCAGTTTAAAACTTGTACTATCATTTGTTGGTTCAGGTTTTACCATTATTAACATACTACCTAATTGGAGGTGGCTAGGCTATATGAATCTGTTTTAGCTTGTGCGATTCCTTCACCATATTCTGAACAAATGATCTAACAAATAACCATAATAACTGAAGTTCAACCAGTTCTGGTAGATTGCACCATATTCAAGATAGATTAGCAGTATCATTGAGGGATGTAAGAGACAATGTTACAAACTATGGTGACTGGTGTTTCTCTCCAGGATGCAGGTGCCCGGGCAACAGATCCATGGCAGGTTTTCGAGGAAAGAGTCAGATGGGGACACCATGGCCTAGCAGGGTATACATTGACTTCACCTTTTCATTGCCTTTCTAATGATATATAGTTACCCTGTCAAAAGCTAAAGCCTGTCTTGTAATGGTGAGTGATACCATAGCCAGGAAAATTATTCCTTCTTTCTTTTGGGGCTAGCACCAGTGCACCAGCCCCACGCTCTACTGGACTCCTCAGCAGCCGAGTCGTACACCATCACACTCCATGCAACTGCTAGGTCACCAACTCAGCACAGAGCCATGGATGTGCATCCAACAGTTGAGTATTGAGCTCCTGCATTCATACTTGAGAGAAGCTCAATGCCCAACATCGGATGGGATTCGTGCTGAGGTGGCAACCTGAGCGTCACATACAGGACAATGGCTGCACAGCACCCCCCCCCCCCCCCAAAAAAAAAAAAAAAACACACACACACAGCAAAATTATTAGCTCAAGGAACCAATAAGTGCACCAAAATGAACTTTCATTGAAATAACACTTTCATTTTCCTGGTATATGTTTTTGCTCTTATTAATAAAGTTGAGTATCTCCGATCAAATTCAATTTCCTCTCTTATCTGACTTGTTACAATCAAATACGGAATGCTGCATTACAGTTTCCCTGGCCAGTCTATTTCTCCACTACAAATTCTCCTCCTGGATGCTGAAATAGCAGCAGGAGTTAACCCTCTACCAAGGCAGTTTGTCCGAGAATTTTCTCCAAGGAGAAGAGAACAATGGAATACCCTTCCAGATGGAGAACCAATCCTGACAAGGGAGCAGCAAAGGCAGGCCTTACAGCAACTGAAGAAGCATGTCTATAACCCTGCCAAGAACAAACCAAGATGGTGGAGTTTCTACAACAGAGGAAATGCCAGCAATAGCTCCCATTTGGAGGAAGGGAGAGATGAGGAAGGCAAGGGATGTCCAATATGCTTGGAAGACTTTGTTCCAAATGAGGAAGTGCAAATGACTCCATGCAAACATATGTTCCATGATAAGTGTATCCTTCCTTGGGTGAAAAGCCATGGTCAGTGTCCAATATGTAGGTTTGCTCTTTGTGACATGGATAGGAGAGCTACACTCCCAAACAACTCCCATGGGCTCAGGTATGATATCATGCCGGAAGATCTTGTCTCACTTGTGAGGGCAGTGGAAGAGACCTTCGAGTGGTTGACCATGCCTCAATAATGCATAATAGAATTAAAGGAGGAAGCCTATAACCAGAATTGTTAGTTGTATTACTGACAATTATGCTGTATTCAAAATTGAGGCACCTTTTCTCTTATGATTAAACTGTAAGATCAAAATACTATATATTATGAGTCAACTCTCCAAATAGACAAATAAGTTTTTGAGATATGCAAGGGAAAGAACCATCCAGTTGAGTCTGCCACTCTAAAAGAAATTTAGTAACATCAATATACTCCCAGAAGGCTGTAAATGAATTCAAATAGATTCCATGGTTTCAAAATTATAGGCAAAACTTTAGTAATCCCCCTGTATTCGGGTGCTAGGTCTCTAGACTTTAGTTGTTACTGCCTTTACACCTCGTACCTGATGCCAGATTATATCTTACTCTTCATGTCAACATCTCTCTCAAAGAGAATTAATCAACCTTCTGCCTCAGGAGGCTCAACTTGAATTTTTTGCAGCTATTTGTATGGTCACCTTGGCTTTTGACCTGCTCAGTTGCCTCTGTCACCTGGCATTAATGATAAATGAGGTTCAGCCCCTGTGAACTATGTTAAGTTAAAACCAAGTACCTAAATAAACCTGAGATCCCCATTATTGGTGTAGAAAAATGGAGGAGGATAATCTGAGTGTCATGCTCTACAGTGTCAATGTTAAATATAGTATATATAATTATATGCATAAAATTTCTTTTGGTTTAAAATAAATCAGGCTCAGGTCCTTGCCACTTCAAGTACCAGCTGAGCACCTTATCAACCTGAGATTGTTGGAGCTGAAAATTGACAGCCCAAACCTTTGGCTTTTGTCTTTTTTGTTGGTAAGCCCAAACCTGTGGCTTGGGTGCTGCATTTGATGTGACGACAGGCAGGGTGCATTTCTGGTTGTGTCTTGGCATAGAAGTCACCGTTTCATTTGTGGTTCACCAACTTAATATTCCCAGCAACCACACCAACCAATTTAGCATCTAATATTGCTTCTGGTGTCAATTTTCATAGCTGATATGCGTTTCAAATTTGGTTGGTGACGAAACTTTTTCCAATATAATCAGAGGAGACAGCCCAGCTATAGGTCTGTATTGCCCCACTGGAAGATAAACCTTAGAAGACCTTCTTCGCACTCTTGCTAAGAGCTCCTGCAGTTTTTATGCCTGCCAGTCAATTTCTTGTTACGGGTTTCTCAAAGAAGCTCAAGTTTCCAATTCAAAATCAAGCAACTAAACTACACCACCACAACAAATTTCTTGGATACCATTCCATGTCATTAGATGCAAGAAATAGTCCAAAACGTGCTCCAAAATTATTCAAAATTCAAGACAAGGCAGACTAAAATTGCAAAAGGTCTTTGATGCAGACCTTCCACGGTAGAAATACTCAAAAGTCAAGTAAACCTTAGAAGACCACACCATTCCATGCTATTAGATGAAAAAAAAAATAGTCCAGGACTTTGTGCTCTCAAATTCGAGACAGGGCAAGCTAAAATTGCAAAAGGTATTTGAAGCAGCTCTTCCACGGTAGAACCACTCAAACTCTTAAGTAAATCTTACTACCACCCAATCATGCATTTGATTTCTGGTAACCAAATAAAATTACTAGATCACAGGATTACATTTGAGTTTCTTAAATCAGAGTTGACGCTCCAAAAGGGAATACAGAACGCACTAAAATATCACAGGACATTCACATCATTTCAAGTTGGACAAGGAATAACCCTGAAACCCGCATCTTCCAATGCATTTGAGCCATACCATTGTCATATAAAATTACTAGCTCTATATCAATGTCAAAAGAAATCGACTCATAGGAGGTAACTGAAACACATAATCATGTATTGTATTCATTTACTGTTTCTTTTATACGAATTCCGAACTTATATATCAATGAAAGAATGTAACATCAACAATAAAGGAAATGTAAGAAAATAAACAGGGTTGATACTAGCACAATGGAGGAACTATAGACACTGGCACAGACACATCTCCTGCAAAACTTGAACTGTGATCTGTCATTGTATTTCCGGAAAATCCATTCGCTACTCCCCATGCTCCCACTGGCAAAGCTGCAGCTTCAATTCTCTGGCAAACTCTGGCAAGTGATGCTGCCTTTCGTCTTGCCCGTTTCGTACCTGTGAAGAGCAAAGACTGAAGCAAGCTTGCCAATGCTGGTGCCCTTGCCACCCTCAAAGTAGCAGCTGCCCCACCACTCCGGCATAATTCAAGTAGTGCTGCAACAGCATTCTCTTTTCCCCTAGGAGTCCCCTGCCGCATCAACCCAATTAACCCAACCACTGCCCATTCCTCCTTGCCAATTGCTTCTGCCCCAATTGGCTGTCTAACTAGCAAGGCCAATGCACCGGCTGCTTCCTCTGCAACTCCCTCAGTTCCCAGTGCCCCCACAAGGGCAGACAGTGCGCCTGACTCAATCATTTTCTTGCAATTTTCAACATGGGTAGATAAATTAAATAAAGCCGTCACAGCATCCTTCTTTCCCCTTGGACTACCATCCCTCAATAGCCTGGCCAAGGTTTCAACAGCTCCTTCTTCATCCGCAATTCTCTTCTTGTAGTCGTGAACTGCAGAAAGGCTAAACAGTGTTGCTGCAGCATTTTCCCTTGCCTCTGTTGTATGTCCAAATCTCAGAACCTCTACAATCGATCCCAAACATCCTGCTTCCTCCATTACCCTGCTCTTGTTTTTGTCATGGATAGACAGATTGAGAATTGCAGTCACGGCATTCTCTTGTGCAACAGGGTTTGGTGATGACAGTAACTGCCGAAGAAGAGGGATCGCCCCTGCTTCTGCAATGCATACACGGTTCTCTCTACCTGTTTTGGCCAGCAAACGCAACTCACGAACAGCAACTGTTTTCACCCCCTCTGACCCATTTGATAACTGTTCAATCAGAAGCTCAGCTGTGGCTGTGTTGGCTTTAATTGCAGCCTTGGAAGCTGCAGCCACTGCAATGGTTTCCATTGTACTATCCGGACCATCTGGTGGGTCAAAATGGATCCCATGCGAAGAGCACCACTGGGAGATTAGACTTCGAAGAGCCCGATTTGGCACAAGACGGGTGTGGGTAAGCATCTGTCCTGTCTTCGGACAGGTGCAATGCCCTTCTTCCATCCACTGGGCTATTGAAGGTCGATCATATGTCTGTCCCGTTGAGATAATTACAGGGTCTCGCATCAAGTCTAAAGATATTGGACAAATAAAATCCTTGGGAATTGGAACGCTAGATTCACCATTATCCAGAGAAATAAGACCCTTTTTTGATTTCTTATGGTTACCGGATCCCATTTCTTCTTCCTCAAAGCTAAAAAGTAAAAATCTGCAATACCTTGTAAGGGCAACAAACCCATTGAGTACTGAAACAGGAGGTTCAACGTCCCCTTCGAGATTATAAATCTGCTCTTCCAGGAATTCAATCTCAGCTCTACAAGTTTTTGCATCTCGAATGCCCAATCTCTCTATGAAGAACGTACGCAGCTCCCCTTGATCAGGAATGCATCCCTGCTCAAACTCTTCCAGAAAGGAGAAGAGCTGAAGCCTCAGCACCTCATCCCGCTGGTCAATAAATAACTTGGCTTTCCTCGACTGTCTTTGCAGAAGCTCAACCTGCTCTCGGATGTCTAGAGATAGCTCGAGCCCTTTCAAAGGAAATATGTCAAGAAGCGTGGAGATCTCCTGGTTGAGGTCATGAAAATGACCAGAAATCGAAGAGTTTTGAAGAAGGAGCCATAACTTGCTTGACTGAGAGCAGTAGTCCAAAAGAATCTTCGACCGATAAATGAGAAGATAAAGTTCCTTCAAACAAAGCACAGCGGTGGAAGGGAGTTTAGGACCAGAATCCCTGAGAAACTCAAAAAGGACGACGAAATTCTGAATCTTCCGGACCAGGGCTTGTGAATTTTTGCGCTGGAATGGCAACAAACGATTCGAAAAAGACGAGATCAGCTCACTACCAAGAGAAACAAGAGTCTGTACCAGCGCAACGTCGCTTAGATGAACCGGTGCCAAGAAAGCCTCTAAGGATGGCGACCTTCTCCTCCGCAAAGAGGAGAATATAGCAGCTGAAGCCATTAAAAGTCAATTTAGGGTTTCAGTAGTTCAAATTGTTCACGGAATCTGTCAAAGCTTTTCTCCTCCCACGAATGAAATAGCAAATAGGTATTGAGAAAATCGTGGAAACCCCAATTCTTTCCACTTCCTCTTCACCGATCCTCAGCCCTCAAGGATCTCTTCTAAAGCCAAAAAACAGACAATCCAAAAATGGAAAAAGAAGATCTGATTTTTAAATCTTTTTACAACACAAATCAGAGAAGCACGAACAAAAGGATAACAAATTCAGAGAAGCTAACGAAACGCTCTCTTACAAGTTGCAGGTAAGACCCGTTGAATAGTTGCCGTAGAATTTTGATGATGAGAAGTATTAAGATCTCCTCCACGAAAACTTGCACAATGGATTTGTTGTTGGAAACCCTTTAAACCAACAAGGATTCAACTCTTTACGGCAATTTCCGCGTTCGAAATGGAGATTGGAACGATTTTCTTCTCACTTATCTTCCTGGAAATTTCATCACGAGACTCAGCGCTTCTATTGACAACGACTTCCATTTTATGATTGACGTACTCCTCTACAAACTCTAAGTAATCAATCTCCTTTTCTCCCTTTTCCTCTTTGGCTGTTCTTCTTCTTCTTCTTCTTCTTCTTTCACTCAAAAATATAATTAAATAATTAAAAAAAATAAAAAATAAAAAATCATAATCTTCTTCGTCAGGAAGCACTGTAAGAAACCAGAAATACCCTCAAAATAGTCAAAACTTGTTCTTAAAATTACAAGATCTGTCCTCCCTTTTTCTCTGACATTGCGTCACAAAAGCATCGATCGGTCAGTTTTGACTTTTACACCCCATCATTCCGATGGAAGCTCGAGGAGGAAATGTCGCAAGACTTATCTATAAAGTAGAAAAGTCGAGTTCCTGACATCGTTCCACACATTTTTGGTTTACCAAAATGCCCCTAGAAACAAGCTTAACCGGTTTCGAACCGGCTTCTCATTGCGGGTACCCTTGCTTTTGGTGGCTAAAAAGTAATAATTATCTGATAAAAGTGGAGTTTTGAAAATTGGAGGGGCAATTTAGTCAACGATAAAGGATTAAGCTAAACGGCTAAACCCTAAATAGGTAATTGACGCCAGCGGGCAGTGGGCATGATTCTTGCTCGATGTATTGATTGCGGACCGTTGGATTAGTGTCAGAAACATCAGATGATGACTACAACGAAAGTCAGAAAAAGTGGGGTCCAGTAAAGGAGGTGGGGTGTTGAGCTTTAGTGATTCCATTCCCACTTAAATAATTGAAATGACGAGAGAAAGAGAAAGAGAGGAAGCGGAACGTAGAGTAGAGGGCAGGTTCAGGGTTGACTCAGCGACACGAAAGAAGAGAGATCAGGATTCTATGACTTTCGTGACACGTTGTTTGGTACATAATGTCAGATATTAGTTATTATAGCCGTTAAGATCATGCCACGTAGAATCTAGTCAACGATATGACGTTAAGGACAAGGCATAAGGACGAGACAATTAATCCTCGCCGGTGATTCGCTGTCTCAACTCTCAACTACTACCATTCTTAATTTTTTTTATTTTTTTCTTTCGGCTTTCAAAGTCAGACTCAAACGGCTTGTCGGCTTTCACGCTTTTATTTGGTCTAACATGATTTTTCGGATTAATTTGTAATTTAATTATAAAGATTAACTAATTAATTAATAAATAATTAAGGGGACGATGCATGAGATACTTGTTGGAATGGAATGATGGAGAAGGCAGCTTAGCTTAGGCTGCCACGTCATTGAAACGTTAGAAGCGAAGAATGATGGTAGCGTTGACGGTGATGTATGGCATCATGGAAGCCAAGTGGCAGAAACCAGCTCAGAGCACTGGAGAGAGTTGGAATCTAATGGACAGATCATAGTGGGGGATGGATCATGGTTACAGTCATGCATGACACGAACATAGCTCAAATCGAGAGTCAAAGGTCAAACATTTGTGAAAGCAATTTGTTTCGATTGGTCAAAAATAGATTCTTGTAAGGCAGGAATCTGGTCTCTTTTCTGGAGATGGTGCGCTTGGTGTTAGATTTTTTATTTTTTTTTTCTCTTATTTTATGAAAAAAATGGGAAATTAAAACTTTTATTAATTAAGAAAAAATTTGTAGAATAGAAAATTTTCCCATGATCAATGCCCATGTGTATTTCTTCATTGGTCCTTCTCCAAAACCAGTCTAGAAGCATTATTGTTATATAAATATTCAGATTAAAAAAAGGTAAGAAGCACACAGTTTGCGTGCATTATTATTATTATTTTTAGAGGTTTTCGTGGAAATACATTTGTAAATCATATTAATTTGACCAAAAAAAGTAAACCATACTAATAGAATTTGTGGCTTTTAAATAGAATATTAAATTAATACCCAAAACTCTATATCTCCGACGTCTTCTTATAGATCGCACCTGTATAAATATGCATAGGATCTCATTCTCATTAGAGTTTTGGGTTTTTATCTAAGAAAAAGACTAGCCTTTTATTTATAAAAACTTGTGATTCATCGTTCAAACTGAATGTGCAAATCGGTTGGGTTCAAAATCTAGATTGTTGATGTGATACGAAATTAGATCGCATAAGTCAAACTTAAATTTATATCTAATTCGTTTAGATGGAGGTTCATAACCAATGTAGCTAGTCATGGTCATTGGACTTTGGAGACATGTTTGATGAATCTTTTTCTTATTTTTACATTAATTTAGTGTTGAAGTTAGAACATATGAGCAAGATTATGGTCATATTTTAACTGTACCTTTGAAGTCTATAACCCTTTGCCCATTTCTTGGTTTAGCTTCAATGGTTGGTCTAAACCATGTTTGAATCCCCCTTAAAAGAAACTTATTCCAGTGATTTCACTCACCCTTACTTCTTGCTTCAACAAATACCATTAGAATTTTCAAACCTCAGTTTTCTGATTTCACACTTATAGAGACAGACATTATTAAATCTAAGAGTCCAAGTTGTTATTATTGATTACAACATCTTCCCATAAACCTGTGAGAGATAAACACTACTGACAATATGGTAGGACCCTTGATTTCATGTAATGAAAAACTGTCATTTTCCAACTTGATTTCTCTCTCAATTTATTTTCTGATCTGTCTTCCATTCAAAAGCTCCATTTTTCTTCTCCACATTTTCTATACGTTTACAATGGGAAACTTTGAATAAAGATGAGAATATGGACCCAAATGGTGAGGTCACAGTAATCAATATTCCTCTCCACCATCTATTTTCTTTGTTTATGGAAATCTGTGGACAAAAGAGGAGAAACGCAGAGGAACACAGAATATACCGACTAGCATCTATTAACTTCAGAAAGAGATTGGAAGAAACAAATGATCATCAGAAGCTCCTTCCCCTTTTACACTAAAACTCACCTTTTTGACTCTCAAAAAGCTTGTTTTCCTGCTTCTGCTAAGAATCATAACATCAGTTTAATGAAGTACCCATCTTTTTCCACCTTCTCACCCGCTTTAAGGGTTTCAAACTACATTTATGAGTTATATGTCTTGATCTCAATCAGTCTTCCCACCTTGACAGCTTGACTTAATTTTCCATATGACCTTTCTAAGTCAATCTATAATCAATGCTATCATTATGTTCCCACACTGTTGGTTTTTCAAGCCATGCTCTCAGACAACAAATTTAACTTCTGAAGTTGGGATTTTCTGGAATTGTAGTTGTTTTTATTGGGTTGGTTTGGGTCTATTGTATTATGATCTTCAATCATAAGGTTTTATCTATTTACTTGTTTGGAAAGTATTAGGATTTTTCTGGTGGATAGAAAGGGCTTAGATGTATGCATTTCTGTCAAATTATGATAAACTCCTTGTTTTAGGAAGTGATTGTTTAAATTTTCCTTATGCTACACGACAAGTTTCACCCATTCTAAGATACAATTTGAATCAGCAATTACATTTTAATTAAAAAGAAAAAGAAAAATCTAGATCTAAACTTACAACAATCCATACAGATGATGCTTTGAAGGGGGGAAAATTATTATCTCAAATTTAACCTGGACCATGCATGTATAAAATGATTTCAATCTTTACCTTTCTGGTGTATAATAGATCATCAATTCATTACTTGAGTTCACTAAAATGAGTCTGGAACTTGTACTTAGGAGTCCAGGTCCTCTATCTGTATTCTTCTCACACTTTTTCACCACTTATAAACAGAGGGTCTTTGAGAGTCCCACCTGCCATTCATTTCGTCAAAACTTAGAGATGGGCGCTTCTTAATATGTGGAAGAAAGATGTAAAGGAAATATTAACTTCTTTTCTGACAGATAAAATGTCTAAACTCTTTATTGTGCTTTCCTCACATGTCTACCACATATTTAAGAAGAGACCCATTCGGTGAAACCTTCTCTTAAAAAAGTGATAAAAAGATATAAAAAAAAACATACCTATCTATCCTGCCGATAGAGGATCCCAACTCCACATAAATATCATCTTTCACATTATATTGATTAGAAAAATTAACAAATAGCTGACCTTATACCCGAATCTTTGAGGTGTTATTTATATCAGTCGCAAAAAGATAAAAGTGGAAATGAAAAAATAATCAAAACAAACAAGCATTAAAGCATGCGCGCATGAATAATCTCCTGATGCTACAAATAAAATCTTCGTTTTATTTTATTTTTATTTTTTTTAATTTTGTAACTATAACCTATTTTTTTATTCTTTGGTAAAAATAACCTCTGCCAATGTATTTTTATTTCTTTTGGTAATAAATATCTCAAAAGAAATTCAAGACTTGAAACCAAGGAACAATATTTCGGCGAAATGGGCGGGCGAAATAAATAACTCACCGAAATCAAGATTTCACATTTTCCGGCAAAACTATGATTTTCCGGCAAAACTTTAAAACTTCGTTGGAAAATCGACACTTTTCCAACAAACTTCAAAATGTTTTTTTTTTATTGACGATCGTAAAACTGATAGAAGCGGCGACATCACCGGAGGAGAAGAAGAAGAAAGAAAAAGAAACAGAAGAGAGAGGTAGTAGCAGCGGTGACATCGCCAGAGGAGAAGAAGAAGAAAGAAAGAGAGAAAGAAAGAAAGAGAAACAGAAGAGAGAGGTGGTAGCAGCGGTGACATCGCTGGAGAAGAAGAAGAAGAAAGAAAGAGAGAAAGAGAAAGGAATAGCAGTAGCCAGCAGCGATATCGCTGGCTACGGCGTCCACAAAATCTAGCCGAGATTTCGCCGGTTCGCCTGGTTTGCCAGGTGGTGAATCGGCGAATCCCGGCGAGATATCGTTCCTTGCTTGGAACACATAAGAAGTGATTTTTTGGAGATTCACATCCTCTGTAATTCATTTCCTTACAATTCCCTACTAGGATTGTGTCATGTAGCATAATCTAACGGTTACCCAATTCAAATTAAATTTGAATTTTATTTAAACTCACCCATGAATTTGAATTGGGTGACCGTTGGATTACTTAATGCCACATGGCACAATCCTAGGAAGAAATCGTACAAAAAAGAATTACAGAAGATGTGGATCAAAGCCAAAAAAATAATAAGAGAACAACTTTATCGAATCCTCAGTAGAGAAAGCCCTCCAGACTAACCAAGGAATGACATCCTCCACTAACAGAGTCAATGTGAGTTTCCTTTTTATAATTATAAAAAATAATAATAAATAAATAAATAAAAATAAAAGACAATGTGAAGGGAACAGGTCTGTGGACCTCCACTAGAAGGACCACGACAGCCAGATTCCACATCTATGAACTCCAGACCCATCTCTATAGCCACACTTAATCATGCTCGAATCTCTCCCACTGTATCAAGCAATAAACAACATCAAACGCAAGCAATCAAAAAGGGGTACGAGTGTACTACTAGCATTTGAAAGAGACCCCTTGTTTTTGTTGCAAATAAAAGTGGCCAGAAAGGAAGATGATGATGCTGATGATGAGTTTTATTTAAATTTTTTAGTGGAACTAGGAATTCGTTTTAACAATGATGAGATTCTTTGAATTCTAAATACTGCAAATTAGGTTTTCGTTGCACTAATTATTAGATTCTTTGAATTTTAAACACCATTGTCCGTCTCCAGCTATAATTGGATTCTCAGACTTGATTCTGTTCAACTACAAGCAACAGGTATGACAAACAAGGAAAGATGATAAGATGTCAAAGTTGTTCCCACTTCACTCCCACCCATGGTTTTAGGTTTTTTCTCTACGAATATGCATTAGCAAATGTAGAGAAATGGTGAGACAAATCAAGTTCCTGTACATGATATAACTTTGCCTACCTACCTCATGTCCAAGTAATTTTCGAAATGAATGGTGCTCACTGCTCAATGGAACAATTGAAGTAAAAACCAGGAAATTTTCACCTAGCACAGCAATTAGAAAATCCATACCCAGAACTCAAAAAGGACTTCCAATTTCTTAGGAATAACAGGATCAACAAGATCATATTTTATTTTTACTTCTGTATTGAAAAAAAAAATTTGTTTACCATCATCAAATATGAATCCATTCAGTTTTAGTTTTTGCATCATGAATATTACATTGATCACTGCAATTTTTACTTGATATCAAAACCCACATCTTTGTTTCTCTCCTATTTTCTTCTTTTATCCCTCAGAGACCTGGCAGAAACCATCCTCATTCACGAGTAATCTTTACTAAACTTCTGTTGTCAAGCCCTGAGGTGCATTGGCTTACCAAACTGACAAAAATTGGAACTTCTTCAACAGAATCACATTTCCCCCACCCTAACAGCAATTTATTATGATAAGTGTATCATGATAGAGCATAAAGGAACGTGGAGATTCTTGACAAAGAAAGCAATGAAATAATTATCAATTTCCTCTTGGAGGTTATTAATGCACACGAAGACGAAGTACCATAACAACCAAAGTCTTACCATACCCTATATGAATTTTTCCACGTGGATCCTTTCATAAAGAGATGAAAAGGAAATGATAGAACAAAAGCATTATTCTTTTTTTTTTTATGCAATTCTTAACGGCATCAGCATTTAGGCATCAAGTCCAACGTTTTGATGATGCATCTTCAAATGAGGAAATAAGATCAGGTACTTTAGGATGCATTCTATGTAGTATTTCTTTGTTTTGATGAACAGAAGAAAAAAAATGAAATTTTCACAACATTATACCATTCCCAGACAGATGGAAATTTTTTATATGAGATTTTATCACATAATAGCAATTTGAATTTCTTAAAAATAAATGGTCAAAGTATGGGTTTTCCCCTTCCCCACCTTTGGTTTGGATACCCCCAATGGAGGGTCTGGATCCATCCCCATCATCCCAGATCTTATTTCATTCTCACTGGAAGATCTGAGAACTACCATTAATTTGTATCGTCAACTTCTCTTAATGTGTAGCATATGTTTCATAGCAGATCCAACGAAAAATTGAAAGTACTATTCACAAAAGTTGCCTCAAATTCATTTTCCACCCTACATATTCCAATCGGTATAAAAAATAGCTTTATTAAAAATGACCAGACCGCCACATTTGGCTCTCTAAGTGGAAGGAGCATGAATAAATACAATACAATGCACAAGAGGCTTTAAGCTATCACAGAATTCTCTGGTAAATTTTGGAAGAATTACCTTTCTGATTTACTAGAGAGACATTTTCCACAAGATACAAACCTCAACAGAGAACGTGGTCTCTTCGCCTTTAGTTTCAAACGCGGAAGCTGCAGAGAAACATGCAGACATGGTCATAGTACGAGACAGCTATAACTTATTGTGCTAATCAATGCTAGGGTTAGTTGAACAGTTGGACCCTAGTGAATAGAACAGAAAAACTTGCAGGGAATGAAGCAAAAACACACCAATAACACAAGAATTGTGAGGCTCATTAAGAGTGTTAATTTAGAGTATACATCTGAAAGCTTTACATGATGTAAAGATAAAAAAAAAACAAAATCTGACTCAAAAGCCTGTGGCCAAGGACTCACATTGAACAGCATTTTGGAAAGCATAGAAAGCTTGCTTCAAGGTAGGCTCAAGCACCATTAGAAAGACTCACAATCTCAAAGCTCAAATTTGCTCCAAAGACTATGAAAGAGTTCACATTTTTAATTGTTGTTGAATTAAGCTTCATAAAAAATATGAGGGTGTTCAATAGATTCATCATTTGAATAACATTATGTTTTGCTTATACACTACAAAGTAATCTATTGCATGCTCCAAGGTTGCCCCCTATCTCCATACCTCTTCTCCCTTGCCTTGGAGGTCCTCTTCCGTATCCTTCAATCCAAAACCGACCAGCTCCTCATTTCCCCCATTCCCAAGTGCAAGTCCCTAAACCTTACCCATCTTGCGTTCGCTAATGATCTCATGATCTTCTCCAAAGTGGACCACCTCTCCATCTGCTCCATCCTCTCTGCTCTTTTGCATTTTGAATCCCTCTCTGGCCTTCGGGTCAATCTCGGCAAATCCACCATCTTCCTCTACGGTATCCATGATCCGCTTCTAGCCTCTCTTCTTCAGCTCTCAGGCTTCTCCCCTGGTTCCTTCCCCATGGTCTATCTTGGCCTTCCGCTTATTCCCGATAGGCTCACTCGCCACCATTGCCTTCCAATGCTCGACAATATCCAAAAAAAAATTGCAGCTTTGGAAGGGTAAGCTTCTGCCCTTTGCTGGGTAAGTGGTCATCATCCGTTCTGTGCTCCAACCCACCTACCTCTATTGGTGCGAAATCTTCTCCTTTCGCAAATCCACCATCCATGCGATGGAATCCTTATTCTATGCCTTCCTTTGGAAAGGGCAGGAAACCTCGTGCTTCATCCACCCGGTCAGTTGGTCCTCCATCTGTCGCCCTCCCTCCGAAGAGGACCTTGGAATCCGCCGATCTCCGATATCAACTTGGCCTGCCTTTTCAAACTTATATGGAGAATTGCCTCAAAGCAAGACTCCATTTGGGTTAGGTGGGTTTATTCCTCACTTCTCCGGTCGGATTCCTTCTGGATTGTTCATATGTCCTCCAACCCTTAATGGGTTTGTAGGAAGCTCCTCCTTCTCCCCCCCGAGCTATCTCTGCTATTTCTATCTCTATCTCTACTAGCTCTTCCACTTCCTTTTGGCTCGATCCTTGGCATCCGATTGGCATTTTCTATAACCACTTAGGTCCCCGCACTGTCTATGACACCCGAATCCCCAAATCCACCCCCTGTCGGCCTTCATTTCAAATGGATCCTAGATACCTACCGCTAAACCAATTCACACGCATGTTTGGGAATCCCTCCTTTCTCTCTCTAGTTCCTCTTGTGACCTCACCATTTGGCTCCCCTCCCCCTCCCCCCCACCAAACCCTTTTCCACCTCTTCAGCCTGGAACCTCCTCAAACCCCACAATCCTAAACCCCCCTAGCCCCCATTGGTTTCGTTTAAAGGCTTCATCCCCTATCACTCTCTTACCCTTTGGAGAGCCCTCAACCATGCCCTCCCCACCCAATCTTTCCTCTCTGACCACCACATCCCTGTTAACCCCAACTGCATCCTCTGTTGGTCTGACTTGGAAAACCTTGAGCACCTCTTTTTTTCTTGCCCTTTCTCCAGATCTATCTAGGGAAAAGCCCTTTCCTCCATATGGCTCCATTCGAGGTGTTCCTTCGGGTTTGGTCAAGATTGGTCTTGGATTTTGAGAAACTTTTCAGGTTCTTCCATTTGCAATCGGATTGGTAAACTAGTGTTTTGTGCCTTGGTCCATCACCTTTGGTGGGAGCGCAATCTCCGGAGATGGACATCCAAATCTCGCTCTATAGACAGGATTTAGAATGCCATCTATTTTGATGTATCTTCTAGACTAGTAGCTATCCCCCACTCCCTGTTGATGATACCCCAAGGAACAGGCTTATTGTTGTCTCTTGGGGCCTTAGTTCTTCTCTTCGGTCTTCTGCTTAAAGACCTTGTTCTTTAGTTCTTTCCTTTAATATATTTATTTATTAATCAAAAAAAAAAATCTAATATTGCATGCTCATCAAGCTCTTGCCTCCTGAAAATGCTTGCATTCAAAACTAAAAAATGAAAATGCTTGCATTCAAAACTAAAAAATGGAAGAATTTCAACAATCTATAAAAGCAAGTTTCCAAACTGAAAGGTTTAGTAGAAGAGTAACAGAGAATGTAACGAACTTATGGCTTTGAAATAATATCTATATATATACCTTCAATCCTGTTGTAATCAATAGAAACATTTTGTTAGGGTCTCTGGTTTCGATGGTGCCAATCACCCCCACACGGCCACACCCAAAGTGTCCCTCAGCCTACGGCTGCCCAAAATCTCTCATAAAACATTCCCCCCTTCTCCACTCACTTGTCCCTCTATTTATAACCCTCAACTAACCCTAATTCTCTTTCTCTGCTCCACATGGCCTCATCCTAGGGTCCTAACACATTTCATGAGGAAGAATTGAAACACTAAAATGAAACTTGTCTAGTCTAAATATTTTTATTTCTTATTGACTGTACTGTACAAGACTGGATTGTTTCAGAAGACTAAACTACGTAAACAATATAGTAAAATTCCCCAACAACAAAAAACTCAAATCTGCAGTTACAGTAGAGTTCCCTTTTCTTTCTTCTGTGCAACGATTGTTTCTTAAACATCCCTAAACATTATCTGTTAAATTTCTTAGATTTTAGCATTACCATTAATAATAACAAGGAGAATAATGACAAAATAAAGGGAAATTTGTGCCTTCTCGTTTTATCATTACATACTAACACAACAATTAAAACGTCCAACCCAGAATGGGGAGAGTAAAAAACGAACACAATCCACTTTTCCCCTGGTTCCTTGAAGTGCAAAACTCAAGAACAATAATGCATAAACTGTACTCCTGATAAAATGGAATGTTTAGCATGATCAACAAGACATTGATAATTTCTCATAAAATGGAGCAGAGTATTGATACCACATATGTCTAATTCATGGTAGCATCTACCTCTAAAAGCAACAGGGGTTCAGTCAAGTTTGGAAGATTTTAATCATCCACAAAAAGTTTCAAAGTTTCTATGATTCAATTCAAGTAAATATTACTCAGAAAGAAAAATGTATTTTAACAAGAAAGCAATACCTTTCCTCTAGTAACACTAGATGTTCTCCAGCACAGCAAGTTTCTCGATCTAGGTTCCAATCTCCTGTTGATCAAGGAAACAGACCCTAATTCAGAGACAACCAATATCCTCCATTGCATGGAAAGGTTTCAATATTTCATAATATACCCAAAAAGAAATCATTCTAGTATGAACCTTCAACAAAACTAATTATTCATCATGTAATATCCATTATTCAAAGTGTTCAAAGTGTCAAACACAAAAAAGGTTCAAAACCTAAAGGTGCCTCTATAAAGTCTTCTGAGACATACACGACCCCTTGCCCTCTCCTCCCCCCCCCCCCCCCAAAAAAAAAAAAAACCCCCAAAAAAAAAAAGTTGGTAAAACGAGCTCCTTAACAATTTTACATATTAAATGGCAAACTAGTTCATATCAACAAAGAAGGAAACAAGATGAAAATAATGACCTTTTTTTCAAAGCATACCTAGTAATGTTTTTCCCTACATGATGAGCTAGGGAAGCACTCATCCTCACCAATAATAAAATTAAATTCTCCTCTTAAGTGTTCCAATGATGGAAATGGGCATCTATAAATAAAAACAGGTATGCTGAAGGAAATCAAAGTCCATAACAAGAAAAGATACACTTAAAAAAAAAAACAATAATGAACCTAAACAACCTAGAGGTTTTCCTAAAGGGAGAAACACAACAAGATTTAAGCACTGAATTAGAATGGGATGATGAAAAGAAACGGTGTTCTGTAGTGCTGCCGAATTGGCATAGGTCAACAAAATTGAATGAGTCTTATGGAATTGCTACGATACCACCACATTTTTTAGAGAAAAAAAGTGGGTGGGGATGTTGATAGGGGCATAAAACTAGCGTAAGTTGAACACATTGAAATTAAACTTTCAATACATTTATCTTTTATGATAAAATTATGCATACTCAACGAAAATTGAAACACATACTGTTTCTAATGAATGAGTATTGTTATAAATCCAAGCACACTCTATTTGTCATTTTCTGGCCATGTCACACACCAATACATGCATTGAGACTATTCTAGATGCTTTAATGACGTTTCCCTTAAAAAGGAAAGCAGAAAAATATATTTTTAAAATTATGTTTGTGTGAAAGAAGAAGCAGCAGATTCCCTATCAGAGAAGTGATACACATGGTTATGTGTGTTATTATGTAATTACAGCTGTCTATATAAAAGGATTGACATGCATCCTTGGTATATGGTGACAAATTAACAAAATTCAGCATGGACATCCAAGAACACGAAAAAACAAAAGCACCTGATTACTAGTAAGCTCTTGCTATTCAGAAAGCTTGCAAGTCTCTCAAGAAAAAAGGAAGATCTCTAATAAAAATAGGAAGCAACTTTGTCGAGTAGCCTAATGTGTCTATGGTGAAAGCTACCCAAAAGGTAGAAGCATGTGCTTCTATGATAGTTCCCTCTTCCATATTAGAATGTTACTACTCCAATGAAAGAATAAATCAATCTCAAGGATACAATCGTGACAGACCTGCAGCAATCTGAGGTCTAGATATAAAGATGAGACACTAGATAGTATTGTCATCAACTTTTCATGTATTTAGATTGCAAGGATCATGATAGCCCTACGTTTTAGACCAATTTAATCTGAGCACAATATATCAAATTTGACAGAGGAATCAAGAAATGAATAATCAAGTTGAATTACGTACAGATTCTCTTGTTCAAGCTTTTCAGCAAGAAAAATTGGCTTGCGTCTCAAGCGTCCATTTGGTTTTGTAAATTCTTCTGTCTGCTGAATTACATGTGCAAGGGAAACCTTGCTTTTAACTGAGCTCTGACCGTCAACTTCATCACGCAAGGATTGCTGACGAGAAAATGCTTCTTCCCCCATCCAAGCACTTTCTATACCTATTTCATCAAACTGTGCACTGTTATCTAAATGCTCAATGCACCGACTATCTCTAGGAGAAGCAGCTATTTGAACAATTTCGCTTTTTCCCATCTTATAGGAGTCATATTGAAATGGTTTCGCTTGACTAGAACCAACTGATTTGAGAGCTCCGTCCTTTGAAACCATTTTACTCAAATGCTTCCTAGCTTCATTTCTGATTTCAATAGTCACAGGGGTCCCGAGAACAGATTCAAAAGCTTGTAAGATTTCTCCCCTGAATCTTTCTGCCTCAGATTTTGTCAGATCTGAGCTGAATGTCAAATATACAACTGGAGCTGGAAGAAAGAACAACAAAATTAGTCAATCAATCTGTCCTTCAATAGGAGTAAAATAGAAATAAAGAACCTAAATGACAGGAAAAGGAGTAAAATTGTAGAACAACATTTAGAGCATCAAAAGGTGAGACCACTGGAGGTCCCGGTTTATAGTAAGGAAGCCCCTGAATGAAATCTTATATGTGGGAAGAGGAGGAACATAGGTAACAAAAAATAAATTTAATATAGTTTCACACAAAAACAATTGTTCCATAAAACCCAATAAGAATTGTTACACTATTCAAGTCAAAATAAGAATTGTTACAGTATTCAAGTAAAAAAAAAATGTAATAATTAAATGTACAGTAAAATCAATAGGGGCAAATTTACAAAGCTTATCAAATGATCAATTTAAGTTTTTACAGCTTCAATTTGTTCGGAGTTAGTAATATAAAATTGAAATGAAAACCCCAATAGCTGGGGACTTCTCCAAATAAGATTATATTATGATATGATTCACTGCATGAAGGAAAAAAATAATAATAATAAGAGAAAATTATAGGGCACCCACTATTTTTTTGTTGAAACGAATTATCACCCACTATTATCTCCAAAAATTACATGGCACCCATATGCATAATTACAAGTTAACCACAATTAAACTTTGTTGTTAAAATGGGTAGTAAATTTACCTAAATGCCCTTTGTTGTCCATACCCAACCCCTAGGTGGGTGAAGAATCCCTTCACCCATCTTCTTCTTATCTCTCGCTAGAAATTGCTCACCACCACCGGAAACCGCCCACCGCTGACGACAAACCCTCTCCCCGCCGGCGACCACAACCCACTCTCTCTCTCTACTGGTTCAAGCTTCCACCGGCAGAAGTTTCAGTCAAAGTAACAAATAATGGAGGCGGTGAAGAGGAAGAGAAGAAGTCAGTGCATTTGGTTTAGACTTGAGAAAAATGGATGAGAATAGATCATTCGGTTGATGACATGCAGTCTGCGTTGAGAGAATTGTTCAAGAAGGCAAATCCTGATAAACTGAAGATGTTACATAGGACATTTTATAGTAACTCATGGAGCACCAAATGGAAAGCGAAACCCACCAATTGAAAGGAAAAATGTGGCAAAATCTAGGGTTTTCTTTGGCGCACGTTTGCAAAATGATTTTATCACTCAATGGTTTCACTCTCTTTGAAAGTTGGATCTGAGGAGCCTTGAAGTTCCGATTCCCACAATGTGTTTCCAAGCAGCCCATAGTCTTCTCAGCAACACCTGGTAACAGTGGAAGACGGAGGCGGCAGCTTGGAATGTACAGGAGACTTGGAAGTTTTTCAAGGAGTTTGTTACTCAATTATTCCTTGAGACCTCAGGATTTATTGCTGGGAAAAGATTCAAAACCAGAACAAGAGCTGGGTGAGGAGAGAGAGGGAAACAGACAGAGAGAGAGAGAGAGAGAGAAATGGGGGGGTTGTGGTCAGCGGCGGCAGTGGGCAGTTTCCGGTGGTGGTGAGCAGTTTCCGGGGAAGGATAGGAAGAAGATGGATGAAGGGGTTGGGTATGGACAGCAACAACAGAATTTAATTGTGGGTAACTTGCAATTATGCATGTGGGTGCCACATAAATTTTAGAGATAATACTGGGTGGTCACTAGTTTCACCCAAAAAATAGTGGGTGCCGTGTTTTCTTTGATAATAATACATAGAACAAACAAGTCAGAGTATACCTGCCCCAAAACTGACCAATTTCAGCTTTCCTTCTTGTTGCATAAAATGCTTTAGAGCATTGGATTCAATCTTCTCAAGAACTGCCAACCAAATTTTTTCAATTCTTCTATAATCTTTCCCAAAAGAATTCTCAGCACCTGTTCTAGTTATATCAGTACACCGTGCAGCAGGTTGTTGACAAGGTATCCCAGTCTGTTTTTTCCCTGCTAAACTATTTCTCTTCATCTTTCCATTATTGCAAATAACATCATCAGAACTTCCATTGCTGAGTTGTATGATATTACTATTTGACAAGGCCCTTTCAAACATGTCAGCATGATCAATGTTACTTTTCTTGGCTTCATCTTTCTGATTGTTATTTTGGAATGAAGAGCCATGATTAACACTAGCATCTACAGCAAAACTAGGAAAAATATACTGTTGATCAGGAGCTAATTGAAGCAATGCAGCTGTTAGCCATGTCAGTTTGTCATTAGATGTTCTCAGTTGTTTCTCAGCTTCAGATAGAGTTTTGAGAGCTTGACGGAGTTTCTCCATGTCTTCTTTGGATACTGGAATCAATAATAAGCATCAGTTGGACTATGATGAACCAAGAAATAGAGATCATAACTGGCAACAAAAACCCACTGAGGTATTTAGCAGAACTGAAGTTAAATTAATTCAATAGCACAACCATTATAAAGTTATAATTTTCGAGCAATAAAAAGGAAAGAAACACAAAAGGCTAAGGATTACTGATTACGCACTCTCCAAAACTATGTGTTGAATGTGAGTAAGTGTTATCTAATAAGCATGTAGCAGGATGATTCATGCCTGCACATTTGGATTTATCCATAAGCAGTTAATGAAGAATTAAAATCCCCCCAATGGTTCTTTTAAGCTAAGACACTGCTACTGCAATGATCCTTAGCATCCATTCACCTGTACCAGTGGTCTAAATGATGTAGCCATGTAGGACCATAACTTTCCCATACTATAAATAACCTTTTCCTGCACAACATTGACTCATTCGTATTCATCCACTGTTTCTATTTCTATTATTTCAAACTTCTCAAATAAAATGTAAGACCTGAATTAATTCTTTCCAGATCTGCACAAGCTTATTAGAGACAAAGATTCAGAGATCAATTAAGACAAATGGGTGAAACTGTAAGTCCGCACTATTTCTGGTTGGAAGAAATGTGTAAACATTGGTAAACTTAAAGACCCTAAAAGATGATACTTTGATTCATGTAGGTACTAATTCTTGTTGGAAGAAATGTGTAAACATAGGTAAAGTTAAAGACCCTAAAAGATGTTACTTTGATTCGTGAAGTTACTAATTCTTTGAAACTAAGTAAATACCAAATATTCATCCAAAAAGAAAAAAGTAATACCAAATTAAGAGAAATTAAGAGCTCCTAGAGGACCATTTAGCAGTAAAGGAAAGTGCAAACCAACTTCCTTGCAGACACTATAGGAATAGGATATGCCACTATATGTGCCACTATATCTATAGATATTAGTTCTCAAGAAGGAATTCACAACTCATTATATGCACTACTGAAATAAACAAGGGGAAAAAATAAGGACTTATGGTTCTGGATGAGATTTTAGATGATCCAGAATTCCAGATCACTATCAAACCAATGTTGGTACCTCAAGTTCTGCAGAGGACATGAGGCAAGTAACCAATGACTGACTTGTGCATCGAGCAGTCATTCAGAGACCAGAGACTGAAAGAAAATGGAAATGGCCCTCAACCAGTCTCTCAGATTGGCACATCTCACTTGGTTTTTAGTAGAGTAGTGGATATTTGTTAAAAGGCAATTCCCATTCCCCCAGATGTTGGGTATTATTCCACTGCAGCAACATTCCAATGTAGAAATCCTATCTCACTGGAGAGATATATGTCTCTGCCTGCTCTAGGAAGATCCAAGAAGCATAAACATCAGCCAACTCTTTAGCCCACAAGTTTATGAGCTGCCAAGTTATTGGGCGACTGGGTTTCGTATGCAGAGTGAACATACTGCGGCAAACCTTTGTCTTTGAGTCACTTCTGCACTTCAGTCATACCTTGTCTTTGCATTCTCTCTTTGATAAATTATTTGATATTTCTCAAAGAAGAAGAAGAAGAAAAAGGGACTGACAAAAACAATAAACATTTGAATCAAACATTTAATGGCAACAACATGATTTTACTCCAGCTCATAACTTATTTAGGCAATAACTGACAAATACAAAATATAGGGTGACGGGATTGTCTTGACTCACGCGTTGATCGGCGGAAGAACTTCCTCCTTAGCCTTTCCTTGGTGAATACATAGCTTCCAGCAAGAATGTCAGTTATTATTGTAGCAAGCTGTGACATCAATGCTAATGGCTCCACACCAGCTTCCATGATCTCTCTCAAATTTTTTACAGTGTTCACTGTGTCTGCTGACAATGCCAAGTCAAGTAGGTCTACCAATTTCTCATCAGATATCAATCCAACCTGGAAGGAAGTAATAAAAATCAGTACGATGAGTTCTAAAGCAGTTTTAATAATTTTTCATTCTTTTGAGGCGAGGGGCTATTAGGGGAGCAGCTTTTTTGTGAAAATTAATATGACCACTAAGACAGTTTGATCTTTTCCCTAAATCATCATAAATTTGCAATAAATTAATGAACCCTTCTTTGAAATAACATTCTGGTATCTTTTGATAACTTCATTCACAAAGTTCATGGCGCACAGAAGCTAAAACTTATGAAATTATATATTAAAAAAAAAAAGAGAGAGAAAAAACTTAGTCCTTTATTCCCTGAACAGTAAGAGTCAAATGTGTTAGAATTGGATTAACAGAACAACTTTCTCATAAGATCCTTCTTTTGCCTATTAAAAGAGAGGAGGGGAAATTTTTTCAAAAAGCTGGGAACTTCTTTATGAATGTAACTGAGTTTGATAGTAGTGTTTATGCAATAAAAACAATCAAATTAACAGCAGCAGGCTACATAGATGAGAGTCAGCAACAAACAGGAACAGAATGAGTTCCAACACCACAAAAATGCTCCTTTGTAATAGATGAATTCCTCCAAGGAGGAGGACAATGAAGAAGATCACATGCATAAACAGATAACTAAGAAAAACTAGGGGAAACAAGACATCAAACATGCATTGACAGGAAGTTCAACTTAGAAACATTGTTAAAAACAATTATTTTGCTCGAGTATATCAGACAATAGCATATTTAATAAATCTTGGACTATAACAGTTTTTACAACTTTGATCATGGAATACTGACAAAAATGACTTCAGAAAATATATCTTATCAAAGAAATACAGTAGAAGCAATCAAGAACTTACGAGTTCTTGAACCAAGGGAACAGTAATTCTCTGACCAAGCAAACTCAGTTGCTCTAGAGTCATCTCAGCATCTCTCAAAGATCCATCTGAACGTGATGTGATAAGTTTTAGTGCATCTTTATCTATTTCTAAATCTTCCTGGGTTGCAATCCACTGCAAAGTATAGATGATATCTGCATCCTTCAGCTTTGGAAAAAAGAACTTCTGACACCTGGATATTATTATATGAGGTAAATGGTCGAGACTTGTACTGACAAGGATAAAAACCACACGTCTGGGTGCTCGATCAATGACCTTTGAGATTGCAGTCCACGAATCAGGGGATAAATTATCACAATCATCAAAAATAAAAACTCTATACTGAGATTGCAACTGGGACATAACCATGTTGTCAATTAGATCCATGATGCTCTCAAAATCAAAATTGCCAACTGCACCAAGTTCCCTTACATTTCGGCTCTTACCCAAATCATGTGCAATACATGAATTGCAGCCACCACAAGGTTTGGGATATTCTCGAGATTGGCAATTTAAAGCTCTGGCAAAAACACGAGCACATGAGGTCTTTCCGGTGCCATGAGGCCCATAAAACATATATACCAAGCTTACTTTCCTTTTTACAACAGCATTAGAAAGGGCCTGTGCTACCAAGTTCTGTCCAACAAGATCCTTGAAGGTTCTTGGCATGTATTTCTGCGTCAAACTCTGGTGTCTAACATGGCGGTGCCCTTTTACGTTGGAAGGATTACCAGATCTAGCTTCAGAAGCAAGGTCAAAATCTACATCATGCTTCAAATCATGATCAGAAAAAATTCCTAACCCCCCTGAATAGTCCTGCGACCAAGCAAAATTGTCTGCGCTGTCCTGAGACCCTGATGGCTCAACTAGTAGAGGCAGTGCTTCTGCATCAGAATTGGTAGATGAGCTTGAGTGATCAGATTCTGCAGGCACATCTGAACCATCTCTTTTGTGGGGAATGGAGCTCCTTTTCCTTGATCTTGTATCAGATAACCCACAAGATAAACTTCTTCCAGCTATGTCCAAAAATGATTTACCCCTGTGATGAATTCTGGACCAATTCCAAGGAATACCACACCCATTTGAAGGAGCCCGAGTGCCTTCCAGATTCAAACCCTCATCCTCTTCTTCCTCCATGTAACACTTAGGTTGTGAACCATGAGCTAATGCATTCAAAGCCATGGACAATTCATTCTGAGCTCCGGTATCTCTTGTGCCAGTAGAAGCCCGAGGTCTCCTCGCACCTCGCAACCTACGCCTCCCTACCCTGTGCAATCCACTGCAGTGGCCATTATTGTTTTTGTCTAGTTCGTTACTGGTTCTCTCCTGTTGCATACGTTTTCCATGTTGACGAATGCGAAAAGAATCTACATCATCACTGTCCATTGAAAGCTCATTAAGCTGATCCGAAAGGGTTTTAAGCTGCACATCTTGACGAGCCTTCCCCTCCCCCATAAATATTTTAGCCTTTGGTTCTGTCATACCAAACACTAAGTCATTGACTGAGTTGTGAGCATCATGTGAAGTACCCTCACCCACATTATCATCCCTTCTAATTTTCGGATTACATTCCTCTGCCATGGTTCTTGTGGAATCTCTAACTCTAGCTATCCTTCTCCGATCATTAGTTACTTCCGCTCCAGCAATTCCCCTGCTCACTTCAGCAGCAGCAGCCTTTGGTGCCACTTCAGTTGCAAAAGGTGGGGAACTTCCTGATAACCTTCTGTCTTCCTTTCTTCCCTCAATTCCAATAGACCTCCTTCCCTCGCGTATTGCAGCATCCTTTTCTAGTCTCTTAAACAAAGAATCAGCAATAGAAGGAGAACGCCAAGAAGGAGGACTAGTCGAAGGATCTCTGAGAGACCTTGTCCTTTGAAGGACAATAAGGTCTCTTATAAGCGACCTTTCGGTCAATATAGGGCTCTGCTTGTGCATATGGTTCTTCAAATGAATGCAATTCGTCAAATGCACATGATTGCGGAGATGGTCGCTAATATTACCATTTTCATCTTTGAGGTATTTTACGCGAACAGGCTTGGTCATGATCAGAACATAGACTGTTCCCGCAACAGAGACGGAGCCAACAGTAGAACAACATAGGAGACAAAATCAAGCATTTTCTGTTCCCAACTGAAAAACCATCTCAATCGTGAAGTTCATCGTAAGGACTGTAACGAACGCCGACTCCGGTGCTTATAACTCAATAAACCAGAGTTCCTCCAGAAAAATCTCGTAACCGAGGCATGCAAATCCAGATACCGTCATTCCACCAACAATCACTCCCAAGTCCAAGAAGTTGTACGACTATAAAGCTGAAACCTTAAGCTTTGCTCACAACGGTTACTCCTTAAATGCACCGACAGCAACCAACATTGACTAAATCATCCGAACTTCAAAAAACCGGATCAAGCAAAAAACAAAAAACAGAAAAACAAAACCAGAAGCATGTCGTTCCACTCAACAGCCGGAACTCCCAATATTGGCTACCTCTTCGAGCAGTAAGCTATAAGAGCACAGATCTCTGCAACCGTCTATATTTTCCTTCTTTACCAGAATTAACGAAATCATATCCTCATTTATGCAGACTCAGCAAAACAAGTTGGAAGAAACGATTATGAACATCTCTGAAAACAGTATGAAACTCGCTTACTTTCACTGTTTCTGCTACTCCCGTCTCTGACAACATATAAAGCTAAGAATTCCATCATTTCTACGTATTCAGAAAGGCGAAAAAAGTATAAAACCGAAACTGAACCGAACAGAAACCTCATAATCAATTCAAATACATTATGACTAACAAGGAAATTGAAGAGTAGTCACCGAACTCACCTAAATGTAGAGAGCAAGAGATCCGTTGGTATTGTCTGCAACTTTCACATGGAGTTCACGAGGATTTCTTCTACAAACGCGATAGATGAAATGAAAATGGTGATGGAGATCTACACCGATTCCCTAACAGCCAGCTTGAACCGGCCTTAACTCGTTTCTCCATCTTGGTCCTCACTTTCCGCTCGAAAAACTAGGGCCTTTTCCCAGAATATCTATTTTATATTTAGGATTGAGACCCTACGGGATTCTAAGTTCAACTCTCAGAAAATTTTCCCGTTTCTGTTGTTGAAGCGGGTCCCACTCTATATTGGGAACTGCCACGTACTCTACGACATAGGATCTTCTCAGGCGGACCGCGTAATAAATGGTTGAAAAAACGGCGTTTCGGCGTGAAAAAGGTAACGGTGTCCCGTCAAAACTAACGGTCGCATGACACTATCACGTGCTCTCTCATTCGCTAAGATCCGTTGAGGCATTGATGTTATGGAGACCCCATCATATTCTGTGCTATTCAGAATAATTTCTGCATCTCGACGGATGATTTGAGCCGTTGGATTATAATCGTTTTCCACTCAGTATTGGCCGTCGGTTTCCATCATAGACTTTTATTTTCGATCGTTGGATGGGACATATCAGACAGAAACTGAAGCCACTACTTATCCATATAAAAAATGTGCATGACTGTCAAGCAAAATTTCAGATCGTCGGATTAAAATTTTGACGAAAATCTCGATGCGACGGACCAAAACGTACATGAAGGTCCTGCATAAAAAGAAGGTCTATAGTTGACCATCTCTCGAGAATTATTTCTTTTATTTTCTTGTGATGCAATGGACCCGTTTTGTCATGCTTGAAAGTGAAAATTTTACCGCCAAAATAAATTCATACAGCCAACTTATTTAAGCATTAATGTATAGCCTTTCAATGTTAACTGCCCCACTTATTTTTTCTAACATTTATAGTTTGAATGATGACATCATTGTATTAAATGTGTATTTATAAACTTTTCCTTTTAATTTCAATTACGGTTTATGAAAACAAATTGATAGGGTAAATCATAAATGTAGGATTATGCTCAAAGAAAATACAACAATACAAATTTAATAGTAAATTATTAACATTTAATATTCTATTTGGGTAGTAGATAAACATATTAAAATTTTGCAACATGAGACTTTATTATACACTGGTAGTCTCACGATGATATGAGAAATTTCTCCCAAAACTCTAAAGTGAATATCTTAAATCTCATAAATCTGATCATTCAAGTTGTGGTTACCTACCAAAATATGTTGGTGTGGATCAATCTTCAATCTCAAATACAATAATTTAGATCACATATAACATTATTTATTTATTTCAACTATATGACATGTAAAGCATTGTTTTGGATTGTCACGGAGCCCGAACATTTAAATTTGGAGTTAGACTATTAGTGAACCCTCTAAATTCCGCTATTATGCAAATTTATGCCCCACTTGATTCAACGGATTAGAAAGGAATTTTCCTTTGCAGTGACTCAATGATGGAATTTAAGTTTCTTCTTTACTAGCCTATTTACTCAATCATATTAAAGCTGAGGTGCATTGTACGGTTGTACCATTTTATCTCTTAGTTTAATGTCACAGTTGGCATAATTGCAACATTTTTATTAGGTAAGTGAATAAATGTAATACAGTTTTAAAATGTTGACTCTTCAATCTCTATCTTCTATTTTTCCAATAAAGAGATGTCTTTTGTTTCAAAGGTAAGTGAGCATTGATTCATTTCACTTGTAGTCTCCCCAACCTCACCAACTTAAAGAAGAAAAAAAAAAAAGAGGAAAGGAGATGTAACATTAATTCCATGTTGTATAGATCCACAGGTTTGTGGTGACACTCCCAATGGACCAGTAGAAATGTTGAATACTTTTCCATATTTTTCTTCTTTTTGTAGTAAATCATTTATGCAAAAATATCATGCTCTTAGGAACCTTGACACTAAACTAAAATTGAGCAATAAACTAATGATTTATTATCTACCAAGAAAAAGGCTATGGACTCTTTTTTTCTTTTTGGCATCATAAGATACTCTGACCACCCTATTGTATAATAATAAATAAACAATAATTTCTTTCGAAAAAAGTAAATAATACCAACCATAATAAGTAGTTTTTTTTTTGGGTAACCAATAATAAGTAACTCTTACTTTAACTTTTAGTTGAAATGTTTGACTACATCACTACATGTACCTCGGAAGCCGTTAACCTGAATTGTCTAATGATAAGCGTGTACTCTCTCAAGTCTCAAATCTCAAGTTAAATTATAAGAAAACTGATCTGTTAACTTTGACCCTGTTTATTAATTAGGGACTGTATGGGGACTGGAGAGCATCCTTCGAAAAGCTTTCACTTCAGATTGGTGGGCGCAGCTATTTAACATCTCCGATGGTAGAGTATCAGAGTAATCATGTGGAGAAGAGGTGAATTCAGTGATCACATTTCACCATCTCTTCTCTTTAAATCTTTTTACAAATCTCAAGAGTCACCTCTACCCCCGGTTGCCCGATCGCGGGGCTCGGCCCCCGGCCCCCGGCGCCGGGGCTCTTCGTTGACAAAAAAGAGTCACCTCTACTTTAATAACTTTACCTGCAACATGATGCCAAACCACCCCACCTAGATTCTTAATTTCTTCATTACTTTGAACCAAAAGTGATTCAACACTACCTTAAAAATATGAAACCCTATGCAGTTGCAGTTGCCACTATAAAGGCATCATCATACAACCCATTAACCTTTCTTTTCTTATGTGCTTGACATGGAAAAAGCATTTATATGTGGGCCTGGGTTGCAATCCAAATTTGCAACCAAAACTACAGCACCCACTAGACCTGTTATATTGCTAAACCAGTCTCTCTAAGAGTGGAACTAGTGTGAAGGAGTAGCTGCATAATGACCTTCATTGATGACTTCACCTCTCTCTGTGCAAACTATCTTGGGACCAGAATTGAATCCATTCTCCCGTCAAGTCCCCGACCGATACCAAACCCAGGAAGGGATGACTTTTAGGCATGTCCCTATCAAGCTCTACCAGTTTTGGTGCTACGGGATTCAAACTTACCGATCGAGGATGGCCAGGGGAACACTCACCCAAACTACTCCCGTTTACTTGGCTAATTGGATGCCTTGACAGCACTTTTGCATTGTCAAACAGCCTGGATTTTGTTTATTTGACTACATATCTCAAACTGTCAACTTCATATTCATTTGAAAAAAGTTAGTAGTTAAACTCAGATGTTGACATAGAACCAAACCATCAGGATGCATCAGAAAATTTTATAAGGAAACTTCTTTTCTTTTTTTTTTTTTTTTTTTTTTTTTTGGGGGGGGGGGGGGGGGAATTCATCAAAAAGCTGTACTCCAGAAAGCATGTTTCCTGTTTTCATCTTTTTTGGGTAGAAAGTTTGGAGAAGTTCAATCTAAAGAATTGTATCAAGAAGAAAGAAGAAACCAACCCAACTCCACTGAACATATGAAAAGAGAATGAAAGAGATATACATTATTTACATTCAATTTCAATGCAGCAAGATCTCCTTCTGTCATTAACTGTCACGAATTAAGTTAGTTGGTTCACTGATAACATATTTGGGCAGCTCGTACTTTGCACCTGCAAAAGTAGTTTGTAAGAGTAAAAATATAACTAAGGAAAGAAATTGCAAGAGAAATGATAGTAACACACGAACTACTGAAAACGATGGATACAGAATAGGTGAGATACCTCTCTCATCGTAGCATGTTGTCAAGTCTGCACTTGCTACAATGATACCTGCACTGTCCACAATTGCTTGCGCTAGAGTTATATCAGCCTCAACAGCAGCACGCAGCGCATCCCAGATTTCTGACAATAATTCAGATTCAGGTTCAAACTTCACTTGTCCTTCATTTCTTCATTGAGTAAGAGAGAGAAAAGAAGAAAAAAAAGGGGGGGGGGGGGAGCAGCTCAAAAAGCCACTCCTCTCTAACAAGTTCAAGATAAGATCTTTTTTAACAGAATAAAAAATGCTACCACTAAATTCGATATTTAGTTTATCATTAACAACCCCCCCCCCCCCCCCCCAAAAAAAAAAAAAAAAGAAAAAACAAACAACAACAAGACACAGCAAGAAAATCAAAAAAATTATTTGTTTCCCCTACTCCTTTCTTCAGAAGTAACTAGGCTAGAAAATGTCAAATACGCAGTACATAAATCAAACTGTCAGCAAAGATCTCAGTCAAGGAACAATTCCACAAGAGATTACTTGGAAAAAGATTATTAACCCCATCTAGCATAGTTAATGAAATTTAGCAAAGAAAACAAGGAATCAATAAACCATTTTACTATATCTTTTGATACTTCAATAAGTCCATGCAAAATAAATCCTTCCTCATTAGTCCAGAGTCAACCAGCAACTCCCAACTGAAACATACTTTTAATCTGAAATTGCCGTGAGACAAGAATCCAAAACTCTTAATAAATACATCCTAAAATAGTATGTGGTTGAAATTGATGATTCCTCTAAGATTCTCCAGTTCTGATTTTATATCAAGTCTAATTTTGTCCCATCTCACACAATCTATTCCTCTTCATTTGAAGTTGCAACCCCAAGTTTAAAAAGCCAGCGTGATCATAATGGCAAGAACAATGGTATGTCACATCTTTTTCTTTTCCCCCTTCTTAAAAGGAGCATTCCAAATTAGCACCTAAGAATTACTAAGCAGTTAGGACATACCAAAAGACAGAAAATGCTTCCACAACGTGTGCTTACTTCCAGTAAAACTCTCCCTCACAATTACCTCGAATGTTCACAACTACACCTGAAGTTTGTCCTCCTAAACAATTCATCTTTACATATTAACCACTTGAAATATAGATGCAGAAAAAAAACTAAAAAAAGGGGGATGAACCAAACAAACACTACTGTTTTCAATATGAAAGAAAATTGTCCACCTAAAGAGTTTTAAGACAATTAGGGGCCATAGTTTAGGACAAGTTCAATTTATACGAGGGAAAAAACATTCCACATGCTTTTAGGCTTATTAAAAGCCTAGTTGGAAGAATGATTCCTGTTGAGATAACCTATTCATCCTTCAACTAAAGAGATAATACGTATCTAAATTATATTTTCTTAGTCTTTTACATGAAATATAAAACAACTCTGTATGGATGTGCTGATAGCAAGTAGTTAGACAAGAAGCAAACGACCAGTCCCCCACCACCCAATGTAACACCAACTAACTTAGGAGTAGTAGTCAATATAACCACAATAAAGCTGATAAGGATCTGGCTACCCAAATTGATTGATTATCTGTCACCAATAAAAGAATTTCACCATCACAACAAAAAATCATCGTCATCCATTAGAAAAAAATCCACCTCAAACCATAATTTTATTTTCTAGAAAACGCATTCATGGACTGAATTATCAAATCTCTTCATTTTGATATCCAATCATTCCCCAAATGTTCCTCAAGCATCAACCATAATTCTCCTGAAATTTCACTCACCCGTGCCTCCTTTTCCTGCATTTTCTGACCAGCTATCAACTACTGACCACCAGTTTGACAATCCTGCCCATAGGACCTCCCAAATCCACTTCTTTAGACAGGAATTAACATGGCAAATTGATGTAGTACCAGATTATTGACAAGAGCCAATCACACAGGATCCTATATCAACTAGACAATTTGGCATGGAATTTTCTCCCTTCCTAAATCCTCTATCCATTCCATAGAATCCCTCTTCTGCGCCTTCCTCTAGAAAGGCCAAGAGTCCTCTTGTTTCCTCCACCCTATCAGCTGGTCCGATAAATGCCGCCCAACCTCTGAAGGAGGTCTTGGCATCCGCCATATCATGGATGTCAACATTGCCTGCCTTCTAAAACTCATTTGTAAAATTGCCTCAAAGCAAGACTACATCTGGGTTTCCTAGGCCTACTCCTACCTTCTTAAATCGGACTCTAGACTGCTCCTACCCCCTCTAACCCCTCCTGGGTCTGGAGAAAGCTCCTCCTCCCCCGTCCTAGGGCCTTGCCAACTATCTTTGTCCTAGTTTCTTCAGGATCATCCACCTCTTTCTGGCTTGATCAGTAGCATCCAATGGGCATTTTGCACTCTCTTCTTGGTCCCCACTCAATCTATGATACCCACATCCCTAGAGCCACCCTCCTCTCTTCTTTCATCTCCCATGGTTCCTGGTCCTCCTCCCCCCACCCAAACCTCATGCATGTCTAGGATTCCCTCCCTCCCCTCTCGCCCTCTACTTCTGACCTCACCATTTGGCTTCCTTCTCCCACCAAATCCTTAACTACCTCTTCTGCTTGGAACCTCATCCGATCCCCATCCCTCGTGTCCCCTGGGCCCCTCTAGTCTGGTTCAAAGGCCACATCCCTCACCACTCCCTTACCCTCTGGAGAGCCCCTCAACTTAGTTCTCCCCACCCAAACCTTCCTCATTAGTCATCACATCTTGATTGACCCTACCTGCATTTTCTGTGGAAAAGGTTCAAAGTACTTAGATCACCTTTTCTTTCTCTTGCGCTTTCTCCCGCTCGCTTTGGTCAGCCATCTCCTCTATTTAGCCTTGGTCGAGGCGTCCTCGTGGTTTTGCTAGTGATTGGAATTGGATCTTGAGAATCTTTTCGGGTTCCTCTATTTGCGACCATGTAGGTAAGCTAGCCTTTGGAGCTACCATCCACCACTTGTGGTGGGAGCAACCTGAAGAGATAAACCTCCAAATCTCACCCCTTAGACTTGATTTGGAAAGCCATCTATTTTTATGTTTCTTTTAGGCTCTCGTCTCTCCCCCACCCCCCTGTGGCTGATTCCCCAAGGACTAGGCTTATTGTTAGATCCTGGGGACTCTCCGCTACATTTCGATCATCTTCTTGATTGGTTCCCCCACCCCCTATTTCCACTTTTTGTATCCTTTTTTCATCATTTAATATATTATTAATTCACCCCAAAAAAAAAAAAAGATAATTTGGCTAGTCAAAACTGGGTGTGGGGTCCCCACCAGAGATTAGATAGGGTAAAGGTTATAGTTTGAAGGGGCAATGGCCACAAAATGATGGGAGATCTAACAGTGAAGGATTGGGGTTTCACCGAAGTGATTAAGACACTTGCTCTGATATTTCAGCAAAATTAAAGGTCTTTAGGGATCTGAAAAGTAAAGGTCATAGAATTCTAGGGTTTTGACTCATCAATTTGGGACCAGCTTGGTATCAAAAGGAGAGAAGCTGGAGAAGGTTGTTTAAATACAAATTTGAGGGAATTTGGACAGCTGGTTAGTGCTAGATAGTTATTAGGGTTTTGGAATGATCAACTGATCAGTGAGGGCTGGTTAACTAAATTAACAAGCCACTGGAAACATTGGTCTTTCAAACATCAGATCAGCTGATCTTTGTATTCCGGTGTATTCATATAATGAGGATCAATATCCCCAGGAACAATTCAGGATCCAATACAAGTACAAGGAGTTGAAATTCGGTAACACAATGATGTGAAGTTAATTATATAACTTTCGCTTCGCTAATACATAGAAGATTTAGCATATAAGGTATCACCCATTGAAATAGGCCTCACTATCTCTTCAATATAAAAATCTCTTTGGTTTTCCAACCAAAGCGGCAGTTGAACAAAAAAGCAAGAATAAATAATTGGCAAGAGGGACTCTCTTTCTTTGTTTGGCTGGGAACCCCGAAAACCAAAATAGAAAAGAATGAGACCTTCTAAGGTTGATCTTCATCCAGTTGTGAAAATTGAGTTTCCAACACTAGCCCCAACATTATTTGTAATGCTAACCACACAAAGATTTCACAAACTATCAGAAGTGATAGCTATCAAACAACCTTAATCTATTAAAAGGGAAAAAATGGAAAAAGAGAACAACACAAACATCATTAACCAAATACAGTATGGTAATACCAAATAATAAGTTTCTTTAAAAAAATTAAGACTTAAAACCAGTGGCTAAATACAGTCACTACCTCATATTAGAGGCAAATCAAGTAACGACCAAAACAGCCACTAGAATCCTACACTAAATTAGCTGGCCCTATTATTCAACATTCCTGTCAACTTCATTATAGTCATACTAAAAGAAGGGGCCAATGATTCTTTTCTGCACACACACAATATCAGCCTAAGTAAAAAAATACAGTTCAAGACCTGAAGAACAACAAAAACAGTAGGATTCAAATTGCAGTATGTAATTCATATATCACAACT
Organism: Hakea prostrata; assembly: GCF_041222555.1. Taxonomy (NCBI): domain Eukaryota; kingdom Viridiplantae; phylum Streptophyta; class Magnoliopsida; order Proteales; family Proteaceae; genus Hakea; species Hakea prostrata. The sequence goes on along the minus strand of NC_142601.1, from coordinate 70,619,615 downwards.
ACTGAGTAAACCGAGAAAAGGATGCAAAAAGCCCACTGTGATAGATGATGTATGCAATCACCCAAACCAACCACAATCAGACACATTTAGGGCCATGGGTGGAGAAGAATATAGGATTATAGGTAATGTAGAAGCATAAAATAGAGAGAGAGGAAGTTAACATTAATCTCATAATCAAGAAAGAAGGAGTAACATCCTTAGCAGGTTATACACTTGGTGACATATTCTCATTCACTTCAAGGTGGATATGCATGGCAGCCAAACTGCTATCTTTAGTTAAATTGACAATCTGCCACTCAACTTCCCAATTGGTAATAGATAGATGAGGTATGCAAACCAATCAGCATTAACAATATTGGAAATTAGACAAGCTATAGATTCTAGCTTGATGGTGGAAAAAATACCTTTGCGGCCACCATAGTGAGGAGATGTGTCCCAGAACTCATCGCGCATCTGCCTAAGCTGTGTCTCTGTTATTGGTTGTGGATGCTTCCAAGGCTTTGGCTTCCGAATCTTCTTAGCATTCTCTGTGAGAATTAAAGCAGTCAACTTCCTCAGTCAGAGATAATACACATTATAATACCAATCACATTCACATATTTCCTTTACAACTCACAGGCTCTAATGAATCAACAAACAAAATGATTTTCCAAATGAAAGTAAAGCATTATAAAGAAGAAAGAACAAAAATATTAATATTATTCCAGAAAAGTACATGAAAACAAAGGGATGGTTAAATAGATCCAGTTCAATCATAAACTGTTGAGCAATTAGAGTAATAAAGCAGTTACTTGAGAGAGTTAACCACTGTTTTCTCCCTTCATCCTTTGCGCCCCCACCCCCCCCAAAAAAAAGATTTACTACAACTTCAAATCAGAAGAGTCAAAGTAACTGAGAGAGGGATGATGCAGCTGCAAACTAAAACCATAATAGACTGTATGAAGAATACTTTCAAGCACTAATAACAGTGAAATCCCCCAATGATCAACAGTTGACTCTTTATCATAGACAATGAAGGATTGATGTTCTGACTAGCTTGACATAGAATGGCCCCAATCCACCCCACTGCCTTCCTTTGTTTCCTCATCTCTGATCTCCAAGCCTTGGTTGTCTCACCACCACACATCCCCTTCCCCCCTCACTCTCTCCCCTCTCCAGAAGTAGAACAAATTGTCAAACTTAATTACATTGTTGAGTTCACTAAAAGTTTAGGTAAAGTTATCAAGCACCCTCAAGCCCAGTGGAGGATAGTTCATAACTGGTACGAATGTTTTAAGCTGTGCAATAAGCTTTAAGAAGTTCTTTAAAGCAGAAACTTAATTAGGTTGTCTGTTGAGGTGATTCTGTCACCGTAGCAGATTGACTTTGAAACTTTTGACGTTGGTCGTCTCATAAGAAATGCAAATTCCTTCGTCCAAATGTACCATATAGCTTCATAGGAGGCAAAGATTGTCAAAATTCCTGGCTGATGATTTGGTAAATGAGGAGTTTTGAGGCACTCATTATTTAAGGGCCACACCAACTCCATCTGAGTGTTCTTATTTATGTAATAGTGCTTGCCGTTAATCACTCACTCATGGCTTCACTTGGATGGTCGGAAAGAAAATAAAGCACTAACATCAAGATAAATAATGCCTGCACCCACTTAATGGCATCTCTGGAGACTCAAACAAAATTGTACCTCTAGCAGTGCCACAAGGTACTGGTGTGTGGAAAATAATAATTATAATCAATATGGGGCTCGAGCAAAAACTCTTAACATCACCACAAACAGAACATGGACACATGTTAAAACAAACACCCCTGAAACACAGAATAGAAAACAAAATGGAGCAAAGACGGCGCAAAGATTTAACATGATCCACAAACCCATATGATTTGCTACATAGAGACTAAAGATGATTCACCATGTAATGAAAGAACAATATGATGGAGATTTATCAATTATACCCAAAGGCTACACAAGAACTATTGTCCAAATAACCTCAAATCCAGATCCCCAAATGTCACTTGTTTCATTTACTTGCATAACAACACATAAAAATTCTCCTCCCAGTTCTGGTTGATCCATCGGGTCAGGTCGTACTGCATCAAGCTCGATGCTACCATTACACATACCTCAGAAAGAATCCCATTTGGTTGCCACATAAAATGTGGGAGCCGGGCCAATCTTTAAAACAGCAACAAGAATTTGAGAGACATAACAAAGGCACCTCAAAAAATTCATTGAGAAGGAACCGGGAAATGATTGGGCCACAGAACATTGAAATTACACCATACCATATTGCAGCTTCCCAGGAATTTGACAGTCTAAATAAAACCGCCAACTTATAGAAAAAAATTACATATGCGATTGATTACAAAGTAATCTCAACTACTAAGGTTGCCCACGGTGAGCGGGTGCCAGAATAACAAAGCAAGGTCACCATCCGGATCAACAAACGCATATGACCCACCATAAGTTAAATAGAGCTAAACTGCCAACGCAAATAATATGAATTACACCATTGGTACAAATTTGATTTTTCACAAATCTCTAACAGTAGTCCCGTCCTAAGATGTTCCCTTGTCATGAGATATTCAAGGCAGTAAGATTCACTCTACGAATTCCATAGCACCTTAGTGAAAACATGAATACAAAACACTAATGATGCATCTTATCAGCGAAACCCAAGGATCAATTCAGAAATATCGAAGCACTGAAAACACTTAATACCAACTAGTTCCTAATCAGTGACAAACAAGAAACCAAATTAAGCAAGTGATACACGGAATGCTCCTGCATTCGTCTTCTTTTAGACTTTTCTGTTTCCCAGTAAAAAGAAACCACACACAAAATAAGTCAAAGATCAAACGAATTTCAATTACATAAAGAAAGAGAAAAAAACAGAATCAACGAAAAACCTACAAAAATATGAGAAACAATACCAGTAAACTCACCGTCTCCTTTTTTCTCCTTCGATCCAGAGCAACCCATTTGTGTGTCGACAGAATCAGATCGATAACAATTCAAGCAAATCAACACTCAGACAAACTTCATCGACTGACTGGAAAAGAACCTCAGTTCATTTAGCTGTTATCGTTAGAAAAGTTCTGTAGAATTTCAGAGTAATTGGCAATAATTTGCAGTGTTGATTGGAAAGAGAGATTTGCGGATTTCAAACTAAAAGGGATTCAGACCAGATAGAAAACAGAGGCTAAAATTTGTAAGGAGAGATGATCAAAGGCAAAGAAAGAAAAAATCAGGGGAAGTCTGAAGCGAGGAGAGTAATCACTGGTGTGGGGTTGATCTTGTATATCTCTCTATTCTCTCCTGCGCGATTGCGTTTGGTATTAATTGACTCTCTGGTAACTCGTTTTCCTTACACTTCTCTCTCAGACTCTCTCTCTCTCTCTCTCTCTCTCTCTCTCTCTTTCACAGCTCTTCAACTTTCAACGATGGCTGGGCCGCTGGAGCGAGAGACTCGGCGCCGGCTTCCTTCCGCGTAAAATACGCCCTGAGACCCTCCACGTCTTCGTTTGTTACTTTTCGCACGTGCAGATAGCGTTACACGTTGAACCGTCCGATTGCTTTTTTCTACCACTCCGGTCCGTTTTCTTAATCAGTTCGGTCTTGAATACTTGGTTGGTTTTGGTTCAACCCTAAACTACAATAGTAAAATTCAAATCCGATCTAATATCTGAGACGGTTTGGGTCCAATGCCAAGTCAGCTCGATTCTGATTTGATTACGGCTCGAATTCGGTTCTAAATGGTCCTAAATATAGTTGCAATTCGGTTCATACAATTTAGTTATTAATTATTATATGGTTTGATGAATTCTATCAAATAACAGAAAAATATATCTCATTAAAAATAAACGTATAAAAAATTTATTCTTGAGCCATTCTTTTTTAAAGCGGTAAGGTAAGGAGATTAATTGAAGTGATGGGACCTTAAAAAAGAAAGCTTTTTCAGAGTCCACTACTAATTATAGGTCTTTAATTATTAAATTTGAATTCCTTTTAATGAAGATGAGTCTTGCTTTTCATTATAAAAGGTTAGTAATTTAAGACAATAATTAATTAAATTCTTCAGTTTGTTTTAGTTACAACCATGGTTATGACTATAAAGGTTAACTATTTTAATTTAAATTCAAATCTACCTCAACTAACTCTATCATCCATTGGATCAATAAGAGTTTGAGTTACAGTTAAAGTATCATCAAGTTGATATTTTCAAACTCAAACTCTTCTTGATCGGTTGGTTAGAGATAAGATCAATGGATGATAGAGTTAGTTGTGGTGGATTAGCATATGACGTTCATTCAGACCAATTTACGTGCACCTTCATTACATCATTAAAGGAAACTTTGTTGTTCACAAGGATTGCACTCGACTTCTACTTTAAGAAACAAACGCAAAAATAATATAAATTTTAATAATTTCAACATATATTTAAAAAAAAAGAATCACACGAAAACAAATTTTATCGAATGATTTTTATTATTTTTATTTATTTTGTTTCTTGAAATAACAAACATTAGAAGGAAGAAAAAAAATCTACGAATTATCAAATGGATTCTAACATTGAATGGATTTATTTTAAATTAACCATAATAAACCAATTAAATCTAACGTTGCTTTTCAAATCATTTAAGGTGATCAATAAAGGAAAGAAAAAAATGTTATGAATGTTTAATTTAATGGTATTAGTTGACTTGGCATGCCTCTCATAATAATATCGTTTTCTTAAGTAGATCTCTTAAAAATATCAATATATTTGAATACTAATCTATCTAGGTCGCATTGATTCCTAGAATAGTATGGTGAAAATTTCAATTATATAAATCACTTTTATTGTTTTATGGGTTTTGAACTCACCTATGTTTCTAGACAATCTAACAATGTTGCAAATCATCTAGTTCGAAGACTTACTTGTTTCAGAGCCCAAATTATTGATAATATTTTTGTGAGTGGTTATTGAAAGAAGGAAAAAAAAAATGTTTTCATCTCTATGACACTGTGTCAATGATTTTTTATTTATTTTTTAATAAATGAACAAGGTTTGTTTGGGCCAGTTTACACACCTGGACTACATTTTAGAGTATAGTTTTCTATATTTATAATTTTAATTTAAGACATGAGAAAATTCAAGTCATTGACTTCATACAATGAAGTATTGGTCTTTTACCAACAAAACAACCACTAAAGATTCAATGAAATCTTCATTTGGATACATTTCGGGTTAAGGTGCAATATGGCATGTTTGGCACGATCAACCAAAATGATTTGTGTCATTGTTTAATATATATAAAAAAAAATTTAATGTATCACATAGGTTATTTTTTTCTCTTAACATCATATATACAAGGAATGTGTAAGTCCAAGTCGGCAAATCCAAAGGCAGGCTTGGCATCAAGTACCAATAAAAAAAAAAATAAGGCCTTATTATCTAAATTAGCTTGGAAATCTCATTCCAATAGCCAATAGGCCAGGATTATAAAGGAAATTTATCTAGTTCATTTATGATTTGTAGATGTATGACATATGTCCTAACATCACATCAAATGATTGGAATCAATTTATAAGTCACATCAAAGAGTTGTGATTAAATAAAAATAAAAAAAATAATGTGACTTGTAAATAGACCTCAACTTTTTAATGTGATTTTTGGACACATGTCACACATCATGGATGATCCATTTTATTGTCAGAAATATAATGAATATTGGTTCATATTATGAAAATCACATATAGGGAATGAAAGCTTTGGAATTGGGCCGACGATGGAGGGTAGGTCTAGGCAACAATATAAATATTTGGATGCCCAAATTTGAAATTTTTACTAATAGGGGAGAGTGAATTAAGCAATTGGTTGCCCAAATTTTGACCTCGCTGCTTCTTGCGGAGTTATGGTTCAGTTTCACTTTTTGTGATACTTTTGTACCTTGTTAATGAGATTCAACATGGATTATGTGTAAATGAAGCAGTGGATTTGCTTTGTGATGGATTTGGAATTACTAATAATTGCAAAATGCTATTATGGAGAAGGATTGCTTGATAAGGAAGAGAAAGATGTTGAGGGTCCATATTATCTAGCATAATTGATATGCAGGTATGTATATTTCTTGGATCTACACCATTTTCTGCCATACAGAACCATTGCCATGCAAACCCTTACGACAAGTAGTACCAGAGCTAAGTACTCTCAAGTTTGATAAAAATTGGGCTAAGCGACGTTGCTTGAGATTGAAATATCAGTTTTTTGTTTCTTCAATGCACACAAATGAGGTTTCCTTCTTCAGCAGGTCCATGTCTCTTTTTGGTTTGTTTTTTTTTTTCCTTCTTTGGGGAGGGGGGGGGTTGTTAACCACATGTCTCTTTTGGTAATATGATGTGAGTATATTAATCTTAGTATTACCTTTAGAAACCATGTACATTGAGGTTTGATTCTCTATCCAGTACAGGGACCATGTTATTTATTTATTTAATTTATTTTTCTTCTGTTTTGGGGTTTGTTTGTCTTAGGCAGTGTATTGTAGTTGCCTGGTTAAAGGGCATCATGGGATTATCACTATTCACTGGTGGGTTGTGGGGTATATGATCAATCAATGTGTAGCTGGTTTTTCATTTCATTGTCATCTGATAGATAGAATAGAGTAATTGCAATATCATTGTCCTCTCCATTTTTTATCTTCAATTACACAAATCCCCTTGACAATTAGAGGAACATAGCCAATAACTCAGTCCCTAAACCGAGTGGGCCTTTTGTGCTAGATGATCAGCAGCACTATTGGATCTTCTATAAATATAAGTGGCCTTAAAGCCCAAAAGTCTACTACCTATAAATTTGATGTCTTCAATTACAAGTAGTATAAAAGTAGGGGGTAAGTGTTTCGGATAAGAAACTCACTAGAAGCTAAGAGTCGGTTTATATTTCCACAAATTCAAAGCCATTAGTTATAGCTTCTAACATCCCTGCTCGCATGGCCTCCGCCTCCCATTCGATCACAAATTAAAATGATTTGGGTATTGATGCTGCCACTAGAGGTTTTGTTTTACCAAGATGCATCGGTATTCACTTTCACAAAAGGGTGATTTGGATGCTTCAATTCCATTATTTCCTCTACAATGTTTACATTTTCAGTTGTGGCACTTTGTGATTCACCTTCTTGACCGATGACCAATATTTTGAGTGTGCTTTGATTGCCATTTGCATTACTTCAGTTGGTGAATTCAATGATTCGCCAATTACCCTTGAATTCCGTGCTTTCCACGAGGACCATAAGATAAAAGAAATCAAACTTTTCACTTTTTATCATTCCTTCTTCTCAATTATTTGTAAGTCTGCCAAAATCTTCATCCAATCGGCCAATGTGATGAATTATCTTTGGGAGCTTCTCCATGATAATGGACTACCAAACCACACTGCTTTGGCAAATTCACAGTGGAGAAGAGCATGAGTAATGGTTTCTTCCTCCATCCCACAGGCTCCACAAAGTTGGTTCACTTTCATTCCCCTCTTGTTTAGTTTATTGAAGATGGCTAAACTGTCATTACATGCTCTCTACAATAAGTTATTCACTTTGAAAAGAGTTTAATACTCTTAAATATCCATCCAATTTGTTGGGTTCATATTTTACCAATTATGCACCTTTGAAGATGATAGAGTTATTTCTTATTCTTTTTCTTGAATGTTTTCATGAAACTATAGGCTGTTTTGACCAAAAATGTACCATTGGTGCTAGCACCCCATACTTGAGTGTCTTGGGACCGAAATAGAGTTAATGGTATGCTAAGTATTGCATCAGCCTCATATGGTAAGAAATACCTCTTTATATTTTCTTATAATCATGTTCGGCTATGAGGATGAATGTTATCTACTACCATCTTGATGTCACACTCCTCAGGTTTAGGATATGTAACTCTAAAGTTATCCAAACCTAGCACACATCTTGCATTCCATATACTCACTTTGTTCTTATGCTCATCTCCCATAATAAGTATTGTTTAAGAACATCTATTTCTTATAGTATGCTTATCCATGATCATGAAGGGTTGTTCCTTTAGTTGGCCTCAATAAAAGGAACAATGAGGAAAATAGATGGCTTTGAAGCACTTTGCCCATTCGGCATCCGGTTGTGACAATAATTGCCAAGCTACCTTGCAAAGTAGAGCACAGTTATATAAAAGAGGATCTTTTAATCCAATACCACCTTTATTATTTCCCTTGCTCAACTTATTATAAGACATAAAAAGAAGAAAAATGGATTTTTGTCTTCATTACCACCCCCAAAAGAATCTTGATGCCTTTACTTTCACTTTGTCATGAACGTTTTTTGGAATCTTGAAGTGTGAAGTGGCGTAGATGGTGGAGGTATTGTAGAAGATATTTTTGATATCAAACTGGGATTTCATCGGTGTGTATTAACACATCATGTAAGAAAATTCAACTTTTGTGCTCACTTTTTAGCAAGTCATGTGAACTCTCTTGGGGAAACTCACTTGTGCCCTAGCTATCTTCCCCCGGATTTGGTTCGATTTGTTCACCAAGATGCTAGTGGGAAACGCTACCAACGCTTGTAATTTTTTTTCTTATTTTATTTCCTAGTTTAATAAAAAGCACATTTTCACAAATTATTTTTTATTATACATATTTAAAAGAAATAAGTACAATAATTTATTATTTGGTCAATAATGAAAAATGGTTTGCTGAATTTTGTTGAAAAAAAAAAAAACTGTTAAAAAGTAATAGTGAACAAGTGAAAAAAGAGGGAAAAAAAATATGTATTGACTATTTTACCCTGATTTTAACTATAAAATTGTAAGTAAACTTGCACATAAATGAAGATAATCAAATTCTTACAATAATCCATAATAGGCAAAAAATCTATTATGCATCTTGGAGGTTTTTCTATTATTTTAAATAAAAATAAATTTGATAATAGACGTCAAACAATTTAAATTAATGAAACATTCTCATAATTGAGAATGATAATTAATATAAAAAATAGCCTTAAAAAATAGATTTTTTAAAATTTTAATTTAGTTTTAATTTTTAGATGTGACTAATGGACATGTGTTATTCATCGAAGGAAAAATGGATGGTCCAACTTGATAAAATTCATTTTTACACTTGGTAGAACCTAATAACTATGTGGTAAAAGGATATTTTGATCCTAAAATTGATACATTGTCTTCATTCCCCATGGGAGGTAGAAGCAAGTTTATATATATATATATATATATATATAAATAACTTGAATGAAAGTTAAGTCATGAAAATTAACTTTTATTTATTATTGATCTTTTTTTGTTTAAGGCGTGAAAATTACCTTTTATTTATTATTGACCTTTTTTTGTTTAAGGCGGTAGCAATGTACAAAGTGTCGGCGATGTATCGTCTTAACGTTGGGGTGACAAAACTCCTCCCAACGATATGACATTTACATAATGCCGACGATATATCACTGAAAAATTGGCGATGTATAGTGAAAAGTTGATTTTTCGGCAATATATCGCCAAATTCACCATATTTATAAAAATTATTTCGGTTGTTCACTGATTTTTCATTCGATTTTTGCCAAAGTGACATATGACCTCTCCATAATTGTATAATGAATTGTAAACTTTCGTACTATTCACTAGTTGAGTATTTGTGTTCTCTTTGCATGTTTACATTAGTTTATATGAATTTTTCAAATTTTCAGCTTTGCCCGCATAAAGTTGGACATGTGCTAATCAATTAGAAACTTTGGATTAAGTGACGTTTCAGGCTAAAATAATGTTCCCAGTGGTTTATTAGCATCAAATTAGATTATGTAACTGTAATAACAAAATTCAAGTCAAAATGACCCAAACACCCTCCAAAACCGGTTGAATGTTCATGGACACAGGACACCCCGCCAAAAGTCGCCACACGGTTTGACATTGGGCGGTAGACCCTTAACTCCAAGTGAAAGAAATACAGTAAATGAGGGTATATTAGTAAAATTAGATGTTCTTTCGGAAAAACCTAGAAAACAACCGTGCTCGCTGCTCTCGTCTTGCTCCCTATACTCTTTCCAGTAGGGTTTAACCAAAAAAAAAAAAAAAAAAAAAAAGAAAAAGAAAATCTTTCCAGTAGGGTTTTCCTCACTCGTCGCAGACTTGCACAGGTCGACGCAGAGTGATCGAGTTTTAGGGTGACAAGGCGTCGGTAGCTTACAATCCTGCAACCCAGGTAACTTCATTCTCTTTAAGCCTCTGCATATCTGTCGCCGTTCTTTGATAAGGCTACTTCACTTACGTTTTCCTCTCTGCCCCAGTATTTTGCGAGTCTTCCATGCATGGGCACCGCGTAAAACTGCAGAAATTCAACCTAGAAAACCTCAAAAAGTTAAATTTTGATTTCTGAATTGTTTTATGAATCACTTATTTGTGCGTATGTACAGATATTTGTAGATTCTGGTTGGTTTTAAGTTTAGGCGAGAATGGTGGTTGATTCTGGTAATCTAGGCCAGCTTCACAAGGCCCATCGGACTCGTCTAGCAGGTCCATCTGCAAAGAGAAAGAAGAAATCTGATAAGAAGAAAGGCGCCGGTTCGGAAGAGAAGAAACATAATCCCAAGGTTCATATCTTATCCGACAATTATCATCCTCCCCCAACGACCCCAAATGTAGAGCGATTCAGCCTTGGCTTTTATGATGGTTTTGTACGTTTATTTGTTTCCATTACAGGCATTCGCTTTTAATTCAACGGTGAAGGCGAAGCGTTTACAATCACGAGCTACAGAGAAAGAGCAGCGCAAGCTTCACATTCCTATAGTTGATCGTTCAACTGGAGAACCAGCTCCATTTGTCGTGGTGGTGCATGGACCTCCTCAGGTAGGCATTATTGAGCGAGTTGGAATTTGATCAGTAGCTTTTGAGTGGCCAATTAAGTATTTTTTCAGTTTTGGCGACTAATAGCTAACTGAAAGTCTGCACCTCTGATTTGGTTGTGTATGAAATTTTTATTGGATAGCATGTTGCTTGTGTTTTTCTCAGGTTGGAAAGTCTCTTGTCATAAAATCCCTTGTTAAGTATTATACGAAGCAGAACTTACCAGAAGTTCGAGGCCCAATTACTATTGTTTCAGGTAAGAACTTTATTTTTTTCATGTACTTTGCTTGTTAGCTGCCCTTTAGATGTAAATATTGCGTCTGCCATATCGAATGATGCTCGTATTTTGCTCCTAATTATAACGTGCATGAATGTTTGGATTAGGGAAGCAAAGACGGCTACAATTTGTTGAGTGCCCAAATGATATTAATGGCATGATTGATGCAGCCAAAGTTGCTGATCTTGCTCTTCTACTGATTGATGGCAGTTATGGGTTTGAAATGGTAAGTCTACTGCAGGGAGATTAGTAAGTAATTGTATTCAAGGGCGACAATTTTTTGTTTTAATTCTTGGTTTCGTTGCTGAGTTATGCTTAAACATTTATGAGGCCATGGATTTTCAATGACATTAGCTTGAGTTCTCAATTGCCGTTCTGTGATCTCCTTCTTCCTGCCTTCCTCTTTTTCATTCCTCCAAGAATAACCAAGTCCTGAATCTTATTTTCTTGGATGAAGTCTTGTTTGACTCCCTTTTTTAAGTGCAACCCTGCATTATATTCTTCTATTGACTTAAAACTTCATTCTCATTGTGATGTAGCATCAAGTGAATGAGGGCTAGTTCTTCTAAGATCGTTAGATGATTATTAGTGAATAAAGTAGGGATGATTGAACCAAGCTGTTGTTTAGGCCTAAACAGAATTCTGACGTGGAAATTGAACTCTCATACTAAGCCTTCTTTTCTGATTTATAAAGCTGAACGGATGTTCCAAATATATTCTCTGTTGCTGACTTGTTGGCAAAACAAATTGCTGACCTGAACTTCTGAAATCTGAAAATTCGGGTTTGTGTTTAAATTCATGTTTGAAATGCTGGATTAGGATCCCTATTTCTGGATATTTCAGATATCTGAATGCTAGACTGTTTTCCCTTTGATTGCTGTAATTAGGATTAGGTATTAAGGCCCTCGGAATGGGGTTTGTTAGGGTTTTAAGAGCTTTTGCATTGGTTGTAAAGGGATCAGGTTTAGGGTTACAGAGATAGGGTTAAAGTTTTAAGGGCCTAGGATGGAGGTCTGGTAGTTGTGAAGTTAGGGTTCTGAAAATCTAGGGTTAGCATTTATAGTTCCAGAACTAGGATTTTAAGATTAGGGTTTGAGGATCTAGGAATAGGGTTTATAGTTTTAGAGTTAGGGTTCTAAAGATGTAGGGTTTAGGGTTTTAAGACTAGGGTTTGGGAGTCGGGTAGCAACGAATTAGGTTTTGGAGGGATGAATAGTGCTGCAACTAGAATCGAGTTGATGCAAGTCAAAGAGACCACCCCAAGAAGATTTCCAAGGCTCGAAGAAGGTCCACAGCCTGGGATGCTATTGCTGCCCATCAGCATAAGAAGCAGAGTTCAAAACCAGGGGTAGTTTGGTAAATATGGCAGTAGTACTTGAGCCCAGATGGGTATTATTATAATTAGGAGTTTGTTAGGGATCAAAATATGTTTTTAATTATTATCTACGTCCGTCTAGGTTGAGATTGTTGGGTTTTGTGGGCTTAACTAACACTGGTCCCTTTATTTGGGCCCATATTCATTCAGGGGTATTACTGACCTTTACTATTGTGGGAGTGGTTAAAGGTTAGAGTTTTATATTATAAATAACCTCTTGGGTCCCCGTAGCCGTCACACAATACATTTGGGTTTGAGGTTGTTTCCACATGCACTCAAACGAAGGATTCCAAAGAGTGAAAGGCTACGGAAGATTCAAGGAGAGAAAAAGGAGGATCTATAATGAGAACGCACTACAGATATTTATTTCTATGCTTCCGTGATTATATTCATAACTATGATTTAATTATTATAGGAGCCATATAGATCCTGGTGGATCCAACAGAGATAATTAAAAGTCCTATTTAAGGTTCTCTTTGGCATAATTTATGTTTGTGACTATTAATGAACAATCAATTATGATAATAGGTTACAAGTGATGAACAATTCTGTTTGGCTACTACTAGACATAATATGTTATATACCAAGAAATAGGTTTGGTGAATAATATATTACGTAGCATCAGTTTAATTTTGAGTTGGTTTGGTTTTACCTTGTAAAATAATATCAACTTTAGTTTTGTTTTTTGCTCGTTTTATTGGTTTGAACTAGTTTTGATATCCCTAAAGTATCGTTAATGTGGAGATGAGAGCAATGTGGAGGTTAGAGAGTAAGAAAAACTAGGTTTTATTCTAATTTTTGGTAATCTTACCATTTTACTTCTACTTTACTAGTTATTCTCATTAATATTACCCGCATATACAAAAATTAGCAGTTTGTGGTGATAAATCATAAACAGCCCTTGATCTTTTTATGAATTTATGTTAAAATGAGTTTATTTTAATTAGAATCTGAAACCATGTCAAATACTTGAGCATAAATTTAAACTGTACCTAAGAGAGTCTAAGATAGTAGTCCTATTTAGATTCTATTTTTGGCGGCAAGTCCTGTTAGGAGTTGGTAATAAAGCCTATAAATATACAGCCTATGCTTGTAACCAAGACAGCGTGATGAATAAAATTATTGAAGAGAGTTGTGTGGCAGAGATCAAGGATTCTAGTGAGCTGATAGGCTTTCAACTAGAAGGAATTCTTCTGCGGCGGCATTCTTCGTTTGCCTACACATCACCATCCCCCATTGCAGGCTTTGAGACTTGGTAAGTATCAAGCCTAAATTGATTCCCCCCTCTCACCCCCCACCTACTATTTTTTTACCTTGCGGCCTTCTTTCTTTCCCCTGTACCCTAATTTCCACATCTTGCAGACCCTCCATCAGAATTTCCCACCCTCTAAATCCATATTTGTCTCACTCCATCACCCCTGGATCCCAATTCCAGCCCTGTTTTCCCCCTCCAAACCCTAAAAATTTTGATCCCCAAAAACCTCCAAACCCTATCCCTAATTTGAAATCTGAAATTAAGATCAATCCATATTAGATTTCTTAAACCCTAGACCTAAATCCTAAGAGAGACTTGGTACCCCCATCCGAGAAGCCCTACAAACCCTTGCCCGAAGGTTATGTAAACCCTAATTTGACTACTGTTCATCTATTTGATCTTGGTTTCTTGATCCTCACTCTATTGAGGCTACATCACGAGTATCAATGTAGTAGTTTGTTAAGGATTCTACAATGGGGTAGAATTGTGATGGAGGATTAAGGAATTATGGGTTCTAGGGTTTATGGAGAAAAGAAGAAGAGATGAATGGGGTAGGGTTTGCAAAGTCAACAACTTAAGTATGGAAGGTGAATGGAATCAAGTGCGGACTTGTTACTTACCTGCAAGGCTGTAACGCAAGTTTGGTAATAGTCTGCAATGGAGATGGAATAATGGAGCCAGACTGCAAGCACTGCCGAAGGGGAATCCTTCAAATAAAAAACCCTAGGTTGCTTGCTCGATCACATGGAGGTCCCTCACCACTGATAAGAAGCTCTACTAACACCTTGCTCTTAGACAGCAACACACTCGTTATTATTTATTGATTGTGTTCTCGAATTTGTTATCTGAGTTCTGTTACTGGCACTTGCCTTCTATTTTTAGCCTTAAGACTGACCCTCCTAGTTGTACTCAACATACTTATCCAAATTCAAGTAGGACTCTTATAACTAAATTAAAAAGGACTCTTATCATATCCTAGACTGACTTAGACTTTTACAATTAAATAAAATATAAGAGAAGACTGTTATGCTCTTAAAACATAAGTTGGGCAGAATTTACATAATTGAACCAATAAATTAGAAATCTATTTGTACTTGGCCGAAACACTGAAACTGATGGGCTCATAGAATATGCTATGAGCACATAAAGCTGCTGAACAAAGGCCCAAAGCTCATATTTATCAATCCTAAGTTGATTTCAAAGGGGCCAATTTGGTGCCGGACATTCATCGTTTTGGCATTGTAGTTAGGGATTCTCAAATGCATGGGTGTTTATGGATGGGATTTCTTGCTTTTGTGTGTGTGTGTGGGTGGGGATTTTTTTTGGGGGCCTTCATAGATGTCTTTTTCTTCATTGGTTGGATAATTTAATTAGTTAATACTTAACTGTTTTGTGTCAGTTTACATTGTGAGGCAGTGAGTTCATATTTGCATTGAGTTTGTTGAATAATCACTTAAAAACTTGTCATGTCCATTGAAAAATGGTCTTATGAGCTACCATTATCTGTTCACCAGATCTCACTGTTGGTTATTGGCTGTTGTGTTCTGCAGGAGACTTTTGAGTTTCTAAATATTTTGCAAGTCCATGGGTTTCCAAAGATTATGGGAGTTCTTACACATCTTGATAAGTTCAAGGATGTAAAGAAACTGAAAAAGACTAAGCAACGTCTCAAGCATCGTTTCTGGACCGAAATATACGACGGTGCAAAGCTATTTTATCTATCTGGTCTCATACATGGAAAGTAAGTTCTTTGATGAGTAGATTATTGTGTCTTTGTTTTATATGCACATGAATATTGATGAATATGATGGTTTCTCAATCATTTCAACTGGTAACCACATTCAATGCTCCTATTAATTATGATCCTTGAACTGAATGAACAGATACCCAAAGCGTGAAATTCTCAATCTTGCAAGATTTATCTCTGTTATGAAATTTCGCCCTTTGTCGTGGAGAACTTCACATCCTTATTTGTTGGTAGATCGTTTTGAGGATGTTACTCCTCCAGAAAGAGTGCAGATGAACAGAAAATGTGACAGGAATGTCACGTTATATGGTTACTTGCGAGGTTGTAATATGAAGCAGGGCACTAAGGTACAGCATTTTGCCCCCATTCCTCTCTATGGCCTATCCCCCTTTCAATCTTTTGGCTGTTCTTGTGTGTTTTTCACTAGGCTGTTCTTTGGTCATGGGTTAGTCTCTAGCCTTGCCCAAACTGTTTGAATTCTGTATGCTTTCTCGTTCATCTGAAAACTGTATTACAACTATATTTGAGGGGAAATGACTTGGATTTTGTAAACTAGGTGCATGTTTCTGGAGTTGGTGATTACAATTTAGCTGGTGTGACAGTCCTACCTGATCCTTGCCCTTTGCCATCTGCTGCTAAAAAGAAGGGACTACGTGACAAGGAGAAGCTTTTCTATGCCCCTATGTCTGGTCTTGGGGATCTTCTATATGACAAGGATGCTGTCTACATAAACATTAATGACCACCTGGTCCAGTTCTCTAAAGTAGATGATGAGAATGTGGGGATGGAACGACAAGGTATCCCTTGTTTCCATATAACTGTGTGAGAACTTCACTTTCTTGAACTGTTACCCATTTGTTTGCTTTCCTCATTGTTGAACATTTCCTTCTTCGATTTTTTCGATCGGTTGTCTGATCTGGACAAAATTCGGCCTTTTTTTTGGGGGGGGGTGAAGCTAAGCTTTTGAGATTGTAAAGTAAGTTCCCGTCTTGTGGTTCCTCATGCTTGCTAAAGTTCTTATTTTGTGACCATTTCAGGAAAAGACCGTGATGTGGGTGAAGAATTGGTGAAGTCACTTCAGAACACAAAATATTCAGTTGACGAAAAATTAGAAAAAAGCTTCATTGCACTTTTTGGTAGGAAACCCGCTGTTTCAGCAGAAGATAAGAGTGATGCAAGAACATCTTATTCCAAAGATGGCATTGAGGATATGGCGCATATGGATGGCCCATTTTCTTCTGAGAAAGTTAAACAAGGGGAAGATGAACCAATTGATTCTGACAGTAATTCTGAGTTTTCAGAGCAATATAAAACAGCGGAAAAACATGAAGTTGTAGAAAATGGGGACAGTGATTCTGATGAAGAAGGTGGTGATGATTCGGAAGAAGGTGGAGATAAAGAGCTGCAATCTTCTCCAAGTTGTGGTTTTGAAGAAAAAGTTGAGTTTTACAATGGAAGGCTAAGGAGAAAAGCTGTCTCAGTTCATGATTTTCATGATGCCAATCTGAAGGTATTCTTCAGATGTGATGTTTGTGTTGGTTACAATCCCCAATCCCTCCCCCCCCCCCCCCAAAAAAAAAAAAAAAAAAAAAAAAAAAAAGGAAAAGACAAAAAGAGAAGAGTCATTCTTCTTTGGATTCCGTTCGGTATTAGTTGTGAATTATAGTATTTCTTTTATAATTTATGAATACCCTGTCTATGCAGCATGCATGATTCTGCACCACTGGGGTTCACTGGATAGGTAGCAGTGGGCACCGTCGTGGTGTTTGTAAGGGAGTTCTCAGTTCGTTAATGAATTCAATTGCATTTGTTTGTTAATTAGTGGCTACTCCATTACTGTTTTACCAATTTCGTGGGTGAGAGTGTGTGAGGTTGCAGCGTTGAGGCATGAGCTTGTTGCTGAAATTCTTAGGGAAACTACTAGAGTTGCCAGAGGCTTCAGAGGAGTTATTCAGGGTCTTATCAGGAGGAGTTTCTGGTTTAATTGAGTTAGGCTGAAGCATAGCTTACTGTTATGAAATAAGAAAAGATCCCTGAGATCTGATGTCAAGTGGATGGCAGATCTGAATGGTTACTGAAATAGAAAATGGTCACTAAAATATGCTTGTAATAGAAGAAGAGGGGACAATATGGGGGAATTGACAAAACAATAATAGCAAGAAAGTAATACCTGGGCTTCACACCGCAAGGTGGATTGATTGGATTGAACACCAACCCACCTTGATTAGAGACAAGGTTTTTCCATAGAGAAGAAGGGCTAGAAAAGCAACTTTGATTTCAATTGATGAGCGAGTGATCCAACCTCTTACATAAGTCCCTTTATATAGCTATTGTAAAGGCATAAACATTAAGTGCACCATCCAACCACTAGCCAACATCCACTTATCAACCACCACTTATCAACTACCACTTAACTCTTGACAAAGACAAGCTTCTTTTGACAACGAGTTCCTTATTTTCAAATTGCAGCCCCTTTTTTCGACTTTGATGAATTTCTTAAGGCTAGACTTGGGCTTAGGTCTAGCCCATGAAGATCATAAGATGTAGGCTGGCTTGAACCTACCTAAATATTCTTAGCCCATGAAAGCCATGGGCTGATTTCGGTCATACCTTTCTTGACCCATTGGGCCTTTTCCCCCCTAGCAGTCTTCAGCTCTGCATCACAAATCTAGACTTCTATACTAAAAGGAGAAGGCCTAGTCCAATTCTTAATCTATTAGCTAGCTTAAACTGACTAGGGCATTGTGCTAGACTTGAAAGAAAGTCGGTTACAACTTAAAAGAAAATATTCTCATAGCCAGGAGGAGAATATTTCACAAAAACTTAAAATGAACACTGGTTCGCCCATTGTTGAGGTTCTGAAGAGTGTCTATGACATTGAAAACCATGGGATCAAAGGCCTAACGTGTGTAGAACACAACCCTAGATTTATTTGTAAGGAAATAAACGTAATTTGGTGATTAATCTGCATCACACTCTGGATCTTCTCATTCCTTTAGAAACAAGTGAATGCATATCATACAATTAAATGAAATGCCACACAATTTCTTGATAAAGGTAACACATTGCTAGTTTACCATTTAAAATAAGTATCGTAATATCTAGTTACTGTTTTTAAATTATGAAATTTTGTTGTGTATGAACTCCTGTTAATTACTATACTTGCCATTTTCTAGTAAAAATTTCCGATTTTAGGGATGTGACTACATTCTTAATGAAACTACAGCCGCACTCACCTTAAAAGGAAGTTTCTAGCTAACTTCTATATATATGGTCAATTATTATTTGTGTTCTAAAAGGTTAACACTTGGCATGATGTATATTTTCCCAATAAAAAACAAGGTTTATTATGTAGTAGTTTTCTTGTTGTGGAATCTTATTATGGTCGTAATGGTCCCTTAATGATAGGATTTTGACGAGGAGGAGGATGATGATGAGGAAGATGATACGGATAGCAAGTCATCTGCTAGTTCAGATTCTGCCGAAGATGAGGACCACCAAACTGAAGGTAGTATTTCATTTGGTTGATTACATGTCAATACTCTTGTATGGGTGTTGAGAAACAGTCATACTCCTTTCCAACCATAAGTTACGACTCAAATAGTTGCTTATGGATTATATGCTTCATGATTTTGACAATAGAATCGGAAAAAGTTGGAACTGGATATTGCCACTTGTAATGAAGAAAAGTACCCTTGTCTCTGTGTCTTTGAAAATTGTTTCACTTCTAGTGTGTCATGTCATGTGTTTATATGTCATATTTCTTTTTTCCCCCACCTCCCGAAAAGTATCATTGTTTTTTCCTATTTATTTTCTCGTTGTCCTTGTAGAAGAGGCAGGAAATGCTTCAAAGTGGAGAGAATCTTTGAAAGAAAGAGCTGCCAGGGGACAGAGTACCAATCTCATGCAACTTGTTTATGGGAAGTCTACATGCAAGTCATCATCATCTATTCATGAAAAGGAGGCTAGTAGTGAAGATGAAGAAAGTGAGGATGATGACTTCTTCCGGCCAAAGGGTGAACTTAACAAGGTACTTTTCAAAGGCCACTCATTGTTTGAATGTCTTCTTTGTTGATCTTTCACCGTTCAATCTTATCGAATATTGATTAATCCTTTTTGCTTTCATAGAGTTAGTTCATGTATTGGATTTTATGCAGCAAAATTTATGTCTTCTGCATATTTTTTCTCTTGTATGAACCACAGAAAAGCGAAGGTTTGGACAGTTATGACGCCAATGGAGAGGACTGTTCCAAATTTTCAAGTCATGGAAAACTCCAAAACTGGAAAAATGAAGAAGTTATTGAAAGTATTCGTGATCGTTTTGTCACCGGTGATTGGTCAAAGGCTGCTAGCAGAGGTCAAGCCTCAGGTGCTGACAACGAGGATGATGATGATGTGTATGCTGACTTTGAAGATTTAGAAACAGGGGAGAAGTATGAAGGCCATCAGGCAGACAATGAAGGTTCTAGAAGCCAAAATAGTGATGATCTTGCAGATGAGGAAAGGAGGCTTAAAAGGCTTGCACTTCGTGCAAAATTTGACGCTCAATATCCTTTTCCCTTAACAGTTTTCTCTTTTATTTTGTATTTTAATAATGCTTCCAAAATTTTATTCATGCAGCCGACCTAGTTTCCAATGTATTATTGATGGAGTTAGCCACCCTAGATTCTAGTTTAGGATTTAAACATCATAATATCATATTAGTTGCTCTACTGTCCCAGATCTGAACTATTTTCTGATAATAGGGAGTTGAAAAAGGCTTACTGATTGCTGATTTCAGTATATTGCATTAGATAAGAAGAGGAGGTACCATGACTGACCAAAATAGTACTCTATTATGACTAAACTATGACCATCTGCAATACATGGATCGAACTACTGATTATGTGTGTGTGTATATATAATATATATTTTTTGGCACACCCTTTAGGCCTCCACTTTTGGCCTTATAATTCAGCTCATTATGAGGACAACAAAATTAGAAGTCCGAACTCCATCGATTTTAAAATTTGAACAATTCTTCTACGGGGTCTGATTCTGGTGGCTGAGCTTGTTAGTTTATGGTGTTTAACCATTTTCTGCGTTTTGGATTCACAAGGGCCACCATGGTCTCAGGGTAT
The DNA here is from genome assembly GCF_041222555.1 of Hakea prostrata. Lineage (NCBI taxonomy): Eukaryota > Viridiplantae > Streptophyta > Magnoliopsida > Proteales > Proteaceae > Hakea > Hakea prostrata. The sequence continues at coordinate 70,598,998 of NC_142601.1, read as the reverse complement.
TTGTTAGTTTGTGATTGTAGTTTTAATCATGGTTGGGTCAAGGCAAATTGGTGTCGCCTACGCGATGCCTTGGTTTTCATTGCCCTTTATTGCCTTGCCCTGCCTTGTCGCCTTGACAATCATGGTCTTGAAACCTTTTTTGAAAGCTTGTTCTACCTTAATGTGAGTCTACATATGATGAAAAGGATGGCTCTAAGCTCCACAGAGGTGAAGCAAATGATGGTGGATACTTTGACGAAGTATACTAGCTTCTTTGTTTCAACTTCGTACTTTTTTTCCTTTTCCTGTTTCTATTTTTCTTTCTTTCTTGAGTTCGAGATGCTTATAAAGATCAATCATTTGTTTTTTTAGTTGAAGGAAGAGGCTGAACTCCGGAAACAGATCAATATAGCCGAACTTAATGATCTTGATGAGGATGCTAGATTAGAGATTGAGGGTTTCAGAACTGGAACTTACCTTAGGTTGGAGATACACAATGTTCCTTTTGAGATGGTTGAGCATTTTGATCCCTGTCATCCTATTCTGGTCGGAGGCGTTGGTCTTGGGGAGGAAAATGTTGGATACATGCAGGTTCGTTTCTTGCAACTACCGTGCTTGTTAATGGAAAAATTCAAATCAGAAATGATAAAATTGAATGCTATTTGCTCTATGTATACCCCCCCCCCCCCCCCAAATTTTTTTTTTAATTTTATTTATTTATTATGCATTGGTGGTGTAAAATGCCAAAATGCTGGAGAAATTATAAAGACAGATATGACTTCTTAAACTCCTTGGTTATTCCAATTATAGTTTCTTTAAAAATAATTACTACCTTGCTGCATCTAACCCTGTTTCCTTAAGTTCTAAAGAAACAACCATTGTGGTCAGGGTTATAGGTCTACAGGCCAGTCAGCTATTGAACCCTGAAATTGTAGGCGTCAGACTGTAGCTACCTTGAATTCTGATTGCAGTTGCATTGTACTCATTGGATCAATATATGATCCCTAAGCTAGAAAGTCCACAAGTTTCTTGCAGTCATGCCTTGAATCATATTATAGGTTAGGCCTTCTAGTCTCTCCATAAAACTGAAGGTGAAGTTAATTCAGGGGTTTAGTCAAATCTGTGAAATGTAGCGAAGAAAACTAAAGGTTTTTAGCGCCCAACAAAGGTTTAGAGTTGGGGCTTTCCCCTTACTAGTAAATGGTGCTTGGTGTCGATCTCCTTGGGTGCGGAGTCACCCTTCCTTCAGAAAGAAAGTAGTAGGAGGTCCCTCCCTCCCCCTATAATAGCGCCAGCAAGAAAACGGATGTGTGTTAGCAACTCATTTAGGGAGGGCTGAAAACAAGAGGAGTGAAGCAGCTCGACTCGTTAGGAGAGGGTCTGAAAGGTTTAAGAGCTCGAGCAAAGATTGACCAAGTTGGGAAAGCCCTTCACTAGCCGTTGCTTGCCCTCCCCTAAGAAAGGGGCGTTAGCCCGTTTATATAGTGGTAGGCTTTTTCTTGCTGGGGCACAACAGAAGCCTTGTCTTTGTTGATTTACTCTAAAGGGCGTGGCCAACGGCTGTAATAATTGAATTTACTATTCTTAAAGAGTAAAGTGCCAGACATGAATGCCAGGTGACACAGTTTTGCAATGATGCCTAATGAAATACTTAAAACACAAGAAGCAAGAATTAATAGCTTCCCCACCGTGGACAAGTTTGCTGCCATTATTTGTGAAATTGAAAATCAGATATGTGCATTGACATTACACAGTTCTAGGGAAAAAGGAGATAATACCAGAGTGAAATGGATGGAAGCAAGGTGTGAGAAGTATCTATGTGGAACAAGACAATGATTTAGCTTAGAAGAGGTGCAAGAAGCAAAAGTGGTAGCTTCCACTTTGTACTACGCTTCCCTTCAGCCATGCTTAAAGTGAAGGAATAGATGCTTGTCCCATTTTTTCAGTGTAGGGGAGTGCAGGTCTCTCTCTCTCTCTCACACTCACTCATTCTCACAGTCTCTCTCTTAGAAAGTTTGTTCTTTTTTTTTCTTTTTCCCCTTTCCTTTGGTGGGAGTGGAGATAGGGTAGGGGGTATTGGGCAGTGTCAGTTGGGAAGAGAAACAGAGAGGTTTAATGTGGTAAGGAGCATGTACATTATGCATTGGGGGTAGGTAGGCCTTTATTATTATTTTTTGTGTGGGGGTGGGGTGAGGTTAAATGTGAGATGAAACATGTATATTGTGCATGAGATAGTGCTGTTTTTCAGTGTGCATAATTATCTAGTGCAAGAGAGGGTTTTCTTTTTCCTTTTGGGTGGGTTGGCTTGATGGTTTTATTCATGTTTTGGTTAAATATCAATCAACCAGAGCTAGTTGACAATGGCTTTTGTTCCTAGTTAAATTTTTTAGATTCTGGAATAGTATACCACCGTATCCTACTGATTTTAGCACAATGTTGGTAGATATTTTGGTTCTTTGGCTTCTTCCATATTTTTCAGTGGCTTTATGATAATACATTTAGCCTTTGATACTCTGCTTTCGCTCCAGTTAACTTTGTGATACTACTGGACACCGTTTCATTTGTAATTTTATTAAGGTGGTTTGTGTTCTCTGCTTCCAGGTTAGGCTAAAGCGGCATAGATGGCACAGGAAGTTATTGAAAACTAGAGACCCAATCATTGTCTCAATTGGTTGGAGGCGCTTCCAGACGGTACCTGTTTATGCTATTGAGGACCGAAATGGGCGACATCGTATGCTCAAGTATACTCCTGAACACATGCACTGCCTTGCAATGTTTTGGGGTCCTCTTGCACCTCCCAACACTGGAGTGGTTGCTGTCCAGAATTTGTCAAACAATCAGGTATTATGTTTTCCTTGTTGGTTTTGTTGTTGTTTCATTGATCTACTTATCATAGGCATTTTCACAACCTTGAGTTTAAGCACTTTACATATAATATTTCTTACTGCAAATCTTTGATTAGTATCAGGCTATCAGCAAAGAGAATAAAATACCCCCTTTTCTTTTATCAACCGTATGATAAGAATGGGCAAGTGTATGTTGCTTGGTTTAGATTGAAGAACTAAGTGTTGTGTACCAGCCTCAGCAAAAGCCTTTTTCAGTAATGGGGTTCCACACTCGATAATCCTTAAAAAGGTCACCATGGCTATCTCAAGTGTTTCTCCCATTAAGGCTCAATCAAAAAGGCAGATCAATTAGTGAAAAAGGCCAGGCTGTCTTGGGCAGACACTGAGAGGTTTTGGTTGGTGCTGATTTGTGCTGGATAAGCTGAAACTCTTGAAAATATTGTCATTGGTATTGGCATTGATTTGTTTATTATTTTCAGATGCAGAGGAGCCTTTAAGATGTTAGGTAAGATGCTTGTCAAGTCCTAGTTGAGAGGCCTAGTTTGTTAGATGATAAAGTTTTTAATAATTGGTTGTTTCAATATTCGATCAGTTCACAAATCATATTTTGCTAGTTTCATCCATTGGAGATTGATTCTGCATTATTCATCAAAGACAGCCACAACCAAAACAAAGAGTCATTCAAGGATCCCTGTAAAATTCCCAATCAGAGACAGCAGATAATCTCTTAACTCATACCTTCTTGGCCTAACAACACCTTGCTTAGCTGGAAAATCTGCCAATTCATTTGCTGACCTGGCCTTCTGGATCCGGTGGTTTAAATGTGAAACCAATGCTCGAGTGCCTTATCATAGCAACAAACCCTTAAGGTTTGTCTTCTTGAAATTGATTTGAGCAATAGCCATTACTTGTTGCAGTTTCGCGAATCCAATAAATTAGAAATTCCCATCCCTAATGGTGCTTTTTTAACCCACTTGTATGGTAGGCAACAGAGCAGGCATAAATTTACCTCTTCAATTGGGCCTAGAAACACACAATCATCCTAACTGCATCTGTCACTCCTCCCACCTTGAAGGTCCCAGGTTCCTCTAGTAACTAAGTAGAGTTTTACCTTGTCAACCGGGGGAGGGGTCACAAAGGCACTTGTATCTTTCTCATTAGGTGATCACACCCTGAGCAGCTCTTACGACAAGAATACGGACTGCAACATCTGTACTGTGGCTGTTTGAATTAGGATAATTTATGAAGTCTAATTGATTTGGAGTAAGTCTGAGTGGTCTAATAAATGTTATTTCCATATCTATTGTTTGTGCGTTTTAGTTGTTAAATGGCTTTCATTTGGTCTGGCAGGCATCATTTAGAATTACGGCGACTGCAGTTGTTCTAGAATTCAACCATGCAACACGGATAGCAAAGAAAATTAAGCTTGTTGGCTACCCCTGCAAGATTTTCAAAAAGACGGCACTTATCAGGGACATGTTCACATCAGATCTTGAAGTGGCAAGGTTTGAAGGTGCAGCTATTAGAACTGTGAGTGGAATACGAGGACAGGTTAAGAAGGTAATTTACGCAGTACAATAAATCTGGTCCTGTGTTTGTGGTTCCTGGTAGATGATACAATATAGGCGTCACTGTTTTGGTGCTTTTGTTATGATAATTGGTTGGTCTGGCATTTAAAAATCAAAATTTCCTTTTAAAAAGGTTCTGAAAAACATTTCACCATGTATTGCTATAGGCAGACACTGGCTGATAAGGAATCAATAAATAGTCTCATCTTAGTGGGGATAGTTCTGTTTGATAGTTAATTGAATCTTCATTGGCAGGTTGCAAAAGAAGAGATTGGAAACAAACCCAAAAACAAGGGAGGGCAACCCAGAGAAGGAATTGCAAGATGCACTTTTGAGGACAGAATTCTGATGAGTGATATTGTTTTCTTGCGTGCATGGACTCAAGTTGAGGTTCCCCGCTTCTTCAACCCGTTGACAAATGCTCTGCAGTCCCGTGATCAGGTCTGGAGAGGCATGAAAACAGTTGCTGAGCTGAGGAAAGAACAAAGTCTTCCTGTTCCTGTCAACAAGGATTCATTGTACAAGGTGAATCTTTAATATTAGATGCAGTTGAGGTTGTCCTTCCAATTTTTTATTTTCCTACAGTCTTTCTGATATTCCATTTCCTCCTTGATGAACAGCCAATTGAACGCAAGCAAAGGAAGTTCAACCCGTTGGTGATCCCAAAGTCTCTGCAAGCGGCTCTCCCATTTGCTTCAAAGCCGAAGAATATGTCTAGTAGGAAGCGACCACTTCTTGAAAGCCGACGTGCAGTGGTTATGGAACCACACGAGCGCAAAGTACATGCTCTTGTACAACATCTTCAGCTATTCAAAAATGAAAAGGTAAAGGCTTTTGGACTCAGTCCAACCTCACTCTGCATGGCTTTGAGCTTCGGTATTAAAGTGTCCTAGAGAGGTGTATGGGATGGACCCAGTCCAACTCTAACCTCCTCAATTGCTTTCTCTCATTGGATATAAACCATCATTAAAGCCGGGTTCTAGGTTTTGCTTTTTTTTGTCCCCCTTCCTGGGGGGAGTGGGGTTGTGAATGTGATACTTCATTCCTACTGAGTGAGCTTTCTATTTTTGATCCTCGGTCCCTGAAAAAAAGGAAGAAGAAAATTAGGACGGAAAAAAACACACAAGGTAGAATGTCTTTGTAGTGTGTCCTGCATTCAGTCTGAGGTATCGTATTTGCTTTTTTTTTTTTGGTTAGCATTCCTGCTAGGCTTTTTTCCCCAGCTGGTTGGCCCCACCGTTGCCCTTTTTTTTGTTGTTTCTTTTGTTTCTATCTGGAATATACCAGTGGTAAAACCACTTTTGTCAGGTTTCACAATCACATATTAGTGTTTATATTCGGGTTTGAAGTTCCTGTTTTAATATATTGAGTTGTGCCTGCACGCAGATGAAAAAACGAAAGCTGAAGGAAGAGGAAAAGAGGAAGGCATATGAAGCTGAGAAGGCAAAAAATGAGGAGGTGTCAAGGAAGCGACAAAGAGAAGAACGGCGAGAAAGGTATCGGGAGGAAGGAAAACAAAAGAAGAGGAGAGTTGGGAGAAATGCGGAAATCTGATATGATTTAACCCCTGATAAGTGGTTGCAGAGTAGAGGCCTACATTTGCTTGTTTCCCCTTCCGGGTGCAAATCAAGGTTTCATTTTTCTATCAGGTTATCTGACATACAAGCCTGTGGGGAAGCAGCAACACTGAAGTTCATCGTCGGTAACTAATCAATTGGTGACTTATATTAGTTGATGTTGGTTGATGCCATCGACCTGACAATGTTCCCAGCCAATGTTGCTCTGGGTTTATGGATCATGATGTCCATGTTGATGATATCCAGGGAAAATATTTAACCTAAACATTTCATTCCTATCCCCGGCATCGGCGTCAAGCCGGAGGATTCAAAATGAAGCAACCATATTGTATTAACAGTTAGTGGAGGCCTTCCATGTATTGGGAAGGAGGGTTTTGGTTCAGTGGCCGATTTATTTATGTGCCATTAATTTTGTACTATGAACCGTGTGAAGAAGGAAAGTTAATCCATTATACACTGACAATTCAAATCTTTGTAACGTACGTACTGCCAGTGTATGCTGGTTTCGTTATAGGTCTCTTTATTTATTTATTTATTTCATTATAAAGAAAATATTGTACTAATTCTACAGAATTAACTTTTCAATAGGGTATCTATTTCCTGTAATTTAAAAGAGGTGAATCAGAGATAAGAGAGAGAGAGAGAAGCTAAAAGTTATAAACTAAGAGGAGGCTAGACTTCGACAATTTGTTTTGCATTATTTTGAGTCGGTATTTTTTTGGGTAAAGTTTAATAGCGAAATGAGTGATTAAGATTTTATTTCGATCACAAATATCTCGAACCATCCACCCAAGTAAATAGAGCTCCCGGGCCTAGAGACATTTATCCGAACAACCATTAACCAGTAGACACGTGTGCAACTTCCTAACCACAGCCGCTTTCTCGTTAGACTTTTAAGAGTACATCCTGCTCTGCTAAATCTAAACGACCAACTCCAATTTGCTCCCGCGAGGAGAATACCACGTTTCGCTCTCACCCTCCAAGAAGGTACGTAGTTCTTTAGCTCTCGATGTTTCTTTTTACGTTCTGGATGTTATATGTGTAGAACTCCAACGATTTGTTTACTTTGCTTCTCTAGATGTACACTCGTGTAAGTGAAGCTGGACTGAACTGTTTTTAGCCTCGAGCCACCTTAGTTATAGTGTATGATTTCAAACGAAGGAACTCGAGTTTTAAGAAACCCTAGTCTGTGTTGGTCAATAGTGGTTTGAAGCGCAACAAACGAATTAATCTTTTGTTTACTAGAACATTTGAGTTTTTAGCCCAATTTGATACCCACCCTATTACTTGTCTACTAATAAATTTTCATTTCTTTATGGTTCAGTTTTTCCCCTTTGTTACTTATAGAAAGTTCAATTGTTGGACCTCTTAACAGGAACCTTGGTTTTGTTTGTTTAGTCTTTACCGTCGCGGAATCGTGGGTTACAAACTTCCGGGGTATACAACTCAATGGCTGCGTTGTCAGCTTGCATTGTCGCCAGTGGTTTATCTAATGGAAGCACTCTGACCAAAATGATCAATGGAAGGGGTTTGTCTCCCATGTCTGGCGTCTCCTCCTTGGTAAAGGGATCCAGGTTGATCCTGGTAAGATCATCTTTGGATCAGAGGCAAATTGAAGGAAGGAGAGGCTTTCTTAAAGTTTTGCTTGGGAATGCTGGATTGGGTTTAACTTCTTTGTTGGCTGCTAAGAATGCTTATGCAGACGACCAAGGTGTATCTTCCTCACGGATGTCTTACTCGAGATTCTTGGAGTATCTAGACAAGGATAGGGTAAAGAAAGTAGATCTTTTTGAGAATGGTACCATTGCTATTGTGGAAGCTGTTTCGCCTGAGTTGGGTAACCGTGTGCAGCGGGTGAGAGTGCAGCTTCCTGGACTCAGCCAGGAGCTACTTCAGAAATTTAGGGAGAAAAATATTGATTTTGCTGCACATAATGCTCAGGAAGATTCTGGTTCCCTTTTGTTCAACTTGATTGGGAATTTGGCTTTCCCGCTTATCCTTATTGGAGGTTTGTTCCTTCTGTCAAGGCGTTCATCTGGAGGAATGGGCGGGCCTGGAGGCCCTGGCTTCCCTCTTGCCTTTGGCCAATCTAAAGCTAAGTTTCAAATGGAACCCAATACTGGTGTGACATTCGATGATGTTGCTGGAGTAGATGAAGCGAAGCAAGATTTTATGGAAGTAGTGGAGTTTCTGAAGAAGCCAGAGAGGTTCACTGCTATTGGTGCACGCATTCCAAAAGGTGTTCTTCTTATTGGCCCTCCAGGAACTGGAAAGACTTTGCTTGCCAAAGCTATTGCTGGTGAAGCAGGTGTCCCTTTCTTTTCCATTTCGGGGTCTGAATTTGTTGAGATGTTTGTTGGTGTTGGTGCTTCTCGAGTACGTGATCTCTTCAAAAAGGCCAAGGAGAATGCTCCTTGCATTGTCTTTGTGGATGAAATTGATGCAGTTGGTAGGCAAAGAGGAACTGGAATCGGGGGTGGTAATGATGAAAGGGAGCAGACTCTTAATCAGCTTTTGACTGAAATGGATGGTTTTGAGGGCAACACTGGTGTCATTGTGATTGCGGCAACTAACCGTGCTGACATTCTTGACTCTGCATTACTGAGGCCAGGCCGCTTTGATAGACAGGTGAACATGCATAAATTTTCTCTGCCCTTTTATTCTATTTATAGTGGAAGCACTCAGAATTCTGTTTGTCTCTGTGATAGGTGACTGTTGATGTTCCAGATGTTCGCGGACGGACAGAAATATTGAAGGTGCATGCCAGCAATAAGAAGTTTGATGGGGATATTTCTCTTGATGTCATAGCCATGAGAACACCTGGTTTTAGTGGAGCAGATCTTGCAAACCTCTTAAATGAGGCTGCCATATTAGCCGGCCGTCGGGGAAAGAGTGTGATATCATCTAAAGAGGTCGATGACTCTATTGATAGGATTGTGGCTGGAATGGAGGGAACAGTTATGACAGATGGGAAGAGCAAAAGTTTGGTGGCCTACCATGAAGTTGGCCATGCAATTTGTGGGTAAGAAGTGGTCAGCATTCTGCTGTCATGATTATTATTTTTACTATCTTATTGAATTTAAGGTTGTCCTTGACATGTTGGTCAATTGCTCAATTGCTGAGCATATAGTCACCAGTTCAACTCCAGCAAACTGCCTCTCTAGCAACAGGGGTAAGGCTGTGTACATTTGACCCTTCACAGATCCTGCTAAATGCAGGAGCCTTGTGCAATGGTTACAGCCGGTTACTTTTTTTCTGGAATCATTTAGTATCATTGTTCACTGATTATGACCGCTGTAATTGGGAGGGTCAGAAATACTACCATGTTCACTTCGAATGGATTCCATTTCCTATGCCATGGATTATAATTTTAGCACTTCCATACGATTAGGATGTTATTTTTGCTTTTTATTTTTAAGATTGGAATTTTATTCATCGTGACTAGTAACTCACGTATAGAATCACAATAAATGACAACCTAGATCTCTTTGTTGTTGGGCAAGTTGCTATAGCACTCAATTCTGATGGTGGTTCTAGCATGAATTTCATGTTCAGTTAACCTTCAATTTGTGAAGTTTGTTAGACAGTGAATTTGTCAGGTCATGATTATGACCTGCAAATTATCTAAATATCTGATTTATGAGTATCTAGGGTGACTTCGAGTCATTAGATGAGAAATGTCTTTCTGTTGTAAATGATGCTGCATTAATCTATCTATGTACTTCAGTTTGTTCGTCCAATTGCTCCAAAAGAGGGAAAACAAATTCCATTATCTCTTTCTCTACTCACTTTCAGGGTTTCAAATGGGGGTGGTAGGAAAGTAAAGCATATACTGGCTTTATGGGGACTAAGGAGACAAATCTTGTCTAGTCTTTACATGGCTTTACAAAGATGCAGCAGGTGTGGCAACTAAGTCTAATGAATAGGAGTCAAAAGATTATATTAATGGAATAACATTAAAGAATAAAGAGTGAAATGAAATAAAAGTAGAAACGAGAAGAGACAAAGAATTATGTGCTTTTTTTTGGGGTAAGGAATAAGATTTATTTATTAATATCTAATCCTCTTTGTATTTTACTTCTGAGATTATTGGACAAGAAAGCCCAAGATAAGAGGCGGGGATGGGAGTTAGCATAGAAGCATTATGTGCTTGCTTATATGGAGTTAGTGTCATTAGTTAACAATTGTAGTGTGGCATCAGGAGGGAGCTGGTTACGGATTCAGTCATTCATCTTTTTTTCGTTACATCTTTCAATAACTGAAGGTTTACTTGATCTCCATGCTTGTTTGCCTATCTATCTGTCACACACACACAAAAAAAAAAAAGAAAAGCCTAGGGGATTGGTGATGCCATTTCATGCAAATTGTATTAAAAAGTTCTCTAGACAGATTACTGTCTCACAAGGCAAAGCCAGTCATGATAGTCTATACGTCAACATATTGGTGGGAAGCTACTTTACCATACCCTTGAAGTGAACTGCATGTTTTCACCTCCTCTGGTGGTTCTCTAAACAAAAGTTCGGATTAAGGTATCCTACATTTTTATGCTTTGGTTGGGCTCTTGTATCATTCCTGAGGACCTAGTGCAAAATTGTAGTCCTTTTGTGGTTAGGTCTCCTACATTCCCCCCATTTGCACGTGTTTCAGTAACCTGGAGACCACTTGTTATGTGATTGGTGATGCTCCCTTGGGCAGGCAGAAAAGTACCTATGCATGTATGGATTATATGATTCACATTCTATAAGTAATTTTCATCCATAATTGCCATTGAGTTATGGTCATTAAATTGGGTGTGAAGGTTAAGGTCTCTTCCTAAGGGTGAAAATTTGCTTATAAAGCTCAATTGAACTTGAAGTTGCTTCATGGATGATGAATTGTGCTTCTCCTTCAGGTTCATATAAGTTTAAATTATTTGTTGTTGTAGCTGGGTCTCTATTTAGATAAGAACTTGTACTTTCTAAATCAAATGTTTCAAGTCCCTTTTTTGGGTGATTTCTGTAGGACTTTGACGCCTGGACATGATCCTGTTCAAAAGGTCACATTAATTCCGCGTGGCCAAGCACGAGGTCTTACATGGTTCATCCCTGCAGACGATCCAACCCTGATCTCCAAGCAGCAATTATTTGCAAGAATTGTGGGTGGGCTTGGTGGGAGGGCTGCTGAGGAAGTGATCTTTGGTGAGCCTGAGGTGACCACAGGTGCAACGGGAGACTTGCAGCAGATTACTGGTTTGGCCAAACAGGTTAATGAACAACTTGTGCTTTGTGTTTGTTGATGATCTACACTTTTCTGAGGTTGCAAATACAATCAATTGCTGCTTGCCAGCGAGCTCCTCTAGCTATATATATATATGTATATAGATCTTTTCCATTTCCTGTTGGTTTGTACTCTTTCACTTGACTTGGATGTTGGTTTTATTTGCAGATGGTAACCACATTTGGGATGTCTGAAATTGGGCCTTGGTCACTAATGGACTCATCAGGACAAAGTGGAGATGTTATAATGAGAATGATGGCAAGGAATTCAATGTCTGAGAAACTTGCTGAAGACATTGATGCTGCTGTCAAGCAATTATCGGACAGTGCATATGAGATTGCTTTGGATCACATACGGAACAACCGTGAGGCCATGGACAAGATTGTAGAGGTCCTCCTTGAGAAGGAAACAATGAGCGGGGACGAATTCCGTGCAATTCTTTCTGAGTTTATAGAAATTCCTGCCGAAAATAGGGTCCCTACTGCAGTTCCCATTCCTGTTACCGTATAAGTATAATTAGTTATGTAAATGCCATTACATCTCTCCATATAATGTATAATCTGTATAATCTTTGGCTGGCGAAGGTTTGATCACATTTTTAATTGCAAAAGGTTCAACAAAAGTTTGAACTTGTGCTTAAGTTTTTGTTTTGATTTTATTGTATGAACTGTGACCTCAGATACCTCATCTACTGATTTATTCTCGTCTCTTCTTTATACTGAACTGCCTAGCTGATTTTTAGTGAGATGAGTTCCAACCCAAAGTCAAAACAGAGTAAATTAAATCAAGTCATGCTACATGAGTCCGGATCTTCAAGATCTTTTCAAAGGCTTCGCCAAATAGTTCTGGGGGATTTGAACTTTGACATCATAATTATAAGGTGTTAGTTTTAGAAAACAGTGCATTTTTTATGTCAAATAAAATGATGAGATTAAAAGTTTGATTTTAAAATTAAAATGTCTAAAATGACCTTCTAACTTTTTTGTTTTCTTAGTGACTTATTTAGTATAAATGTGCAAAGAAAAGAAAAGAAAAGAACCACTTGCTTAACGTCGAAATCCGAATCCAATCCGTGAAAATCTGAACTGGTTGAAACAGCTCCGGCGGAATACTCGAATCGAATCTTTTATTCCGTTAATTTATGAAGTGAATTGACCCCACTACCCTCATAAAATCGATGATGACATGCCGTTTTTTTTTTTTTTTTTTAAATTTTTGTGGGGTCAAAACATGTTATACTTCAGTCGTGCACTCCTCCGTATGCCCGTTACTGAGAGAAGCTTCTCAAAGCCTAATTTCTAATAAAATACGATGCTGCGTTAGACGTAACGTGTCCGTCTCCCTCGACAGCTCTCTCTTTCTTTCTCTCTTCCTCGCTCTTTCGGTCGTCCTGGTCTCTCCGTCGCATTCATTTCTCCTTCTTTGAGCCCAGGAATCTAGGGCAACCAGACAGCTCGGTTCGTTCCTTTCAGCCATGAATATCTTCCGATTTGTTGGCGATGGAATGCATTTGATCAGTATTTTGATACTGTTGCTCAAAATCTATGCTACTAAATCATGTTCAGGTAACACATTTGAGATTATTCATTACTTCTTCTTCCTCTTCGAGCAGCTTATTCTTCGAGTATTTTTATTGTATTCGAGATTTCATTGCTTGTAATGGTGGAGCTGAACTTTTTAAACATTATTCTGGTGATTAGGGATTTCGCTCAAAACGCAGGAGCTTTACGCTATTGTATTTCTGGCTCGGTACTTGGATCTCTTCACGGATTTCATTTCCCTTTATAATACTGTGATGAAGCTGGTATTCATAGCGAGTTCTCTAGCGATCGTGTGGTGTATGCGACGTCATCGTGTTGTTAAGCGTTCTTATGACAAAGAGCTGGATACATTCCGCCATCTTCTTCTTGTTTTGGGGTGCTTTATATTAGCGCTTCTGGTTCACGAGAAGTTCACATTTCAAGAGGTACTTTCCATTGTTCCTATTTGGTTATTTCTTCATTTGATATTGAAGTGGCTTGGAGGCTGGAAGATTAGTTAATCACTCTTCATTCTTTCCTCGGCTTATCTCTAACTAATGGTCATATAATTATAATGAAATGGGAGATGTTCCACTTACTCCTTTTATGACTATCCGTTA